>NW_024812906.1:0-2551 GCF_019175285.1 Sceloporus undulatus
AGCAAAGGTCTCCCTCTTTCCCTTGGGCCCAAACTCTGCAGGTTAGAGGGTGGGATCTCCGTCTGGAAGAAAGGTGCTGGCAGACAAGGGCTTTTCACAGACAGGACTGCAGCTCTGAGCGGCTGCTGGGTCTGTCTGCTTGGCTCTCCTCTTCCTTGCTTGGAGCTGGAGTGCGCATCCATGCTTCGCTCCTTGCTCTTGTAGCTGCTTGGATGAAACAGCCTTTCTGGGGACCAGACGCTGTGGCCATTTCTCCTGCCTTGTCCTGCAGCCATGGCTCTGCTCTGAGCGCCACAGACGATGCTCTTGCACCTGTTCTTGTGGCTCTTGGCTGGTGCAATCTACATCGCAGCCTTGCCTCATGTTTTGCTTGTGGGCTACTCTGTGTGTCTGTGTCTCTGTGTGTGACTGAGCGGCTGAGATTGCCCTTTTGCCCTGCCACTCCTCACACATGTCTTGCTTTAGGTTGTGGGAGTTTCTCTAAGTCGGTAGTCCTCCAGAGTTTAGCTTAGCTATTGGGACTGTGGCTGGCCAGGGACTGCGCCTGCGTAGCACCGGAGACCAGCGTTCCCATTGCAGATGTGAACCCTGGTCACAATCCAGCACTCCAACCATTGCTCCATGTTGGGTCTCTCAAAACGGATGGATGGGAGGAAAAGAAGGGGAGCCACATGATACCTGAAAGGCACATTCCCTTGGCCCTCATCCACTATGCGACATGCTGCCATTGCTGCTAGACTGCCTTCTCTGGCCGCCATTTCGACCACATACTCGTCTATTGCCACCCCTTTGCTGGCTCCCCGTCCTTTTCAGGATTGGTGACCCCCTCCTTTTCTTGCCCTCCGAAGCCCCGCGTGGGTCGGCTCCAGCTTCTCCAGGTCCCTCTTGAACTGAGCTGCTGCCCAGAAAGGGAGGCAGAGTCCCTCCAGGCCAAAGAGGAATAGAGCGGCACCATGCTCCCCTCCCTCTGGGCCCTGGGTTCAGTTTCTGCATCACAACGTTGACTCGTGTTCAGCTTGTAGTGCCCTCAATCCCCTGGTCCCTTCCGCATGGACTGCCATGGAGCCAGGAGTCCCCCATCATCCTATCTCTGTGCCTCTCCTTCTTACCACCCAGGTCTACTCCCCCACATTTCTCCCTGTTGAAATTCATTGGGCTGGTTGTAGCCCGGCTTCCAAGGCTCAGGGTCCTGGGAAGTGTCTATCTATACAGCAAAGAGCCTGATGATGGCGTCCAAAAGAGGAGGCCAGAGCAGAGCAGCAACCTTCAGGCCAGGAAGTTGGCAATGCGAGGCAGCTGCAAGCCCTTCCCGAGAAGCCTGTGGGTCTCACCAGTCGGGGGCCGAACGGGGCCTCGCTCTCCCTCCGCTCCTTCCTTCCTTCCTTCCTTCCTTCCTTCCTTCCTTCCCTCCCTCCCAGCAGGAGACTGGGAGGGAGGCTTCCTTCCCATCCGCCTCCAAGGAGATGGAACCCTTGACATCACAGGCTGAGCACTGCTGCCATTGTGCCGCACGGGTTCAGCACGATTGTGATGCTGCCGTGAAAGAAGAAAAACCACAAAAGACAAACACACTCTTAGAATTATAGGATCCTAGAGTTGGAAGAGACCCCAAGAAGGGCCCTGATCCGGTCCCACCCCTTCTTCTGCCACGCAGGAACGCTCCATCAAAGCGTCCCATTGACAGATGGCCATCCAGCCTCTGCTTAAGGACAGCAGCCTCCAAGGAAGGAGACTCCAAAACACTCCCAGGAAGGAAGTTGTTCCACTGTTGAACAGCCATGAACCTCTTTTCCGGTAGCTTTAACCCATTGCTCCATTGCCTTCTGTTCTCTGGAGCAGCAGAAAACAAGCTTGCTCCCTCCTCAATATGGCATCCCTTCAAGTATTTCAACAGGGCTATCATCATCTCAACAGGGCCCTTTTTGGGGTCTCTACCAACTCTATGGTCCTATGGTCCTATGAATAACCCAAGCAGTCGTCCTATCCAGCGCTCTTCGGTCAGGAGGAAAGTCTGGTGGGCACTGCAATACTAAATGATACACATCGGTATGTGATGTGCATCGCCATATTAAAACAATGCACACTCACAGGACGAACCGGCGGTGAAACCCAACCGCAGGCCTCCCTGGCAGGGGTGGCGTCTGGTGGTGGGGAATCCGGATGTAACATTACCACTTCCCGGAAAGGTCCTTAGCCTCTCGCCAGCGTCATGGTCTGGATGGAAAGGCCACCAACTGGACCCAAAGAGAGGCAAGCACTGACCGGCCGGACAGCTGGACAGCTGGACAGGGACCCTAGGGGTGGAGAATTAGCCCAGGGCAGCCACGATGACCCCCAACCTCTGGGAGCTGGTGAGTGGACAAGACTGACAGAGTATTACAATGCAAGAGGGCTAAACTAGTAAAACACTGGACTGATAAAACACTTGGCTCACTTCCTTGAGCCGCCCACGTTTTGCCAGTTGGGTCTTTTTCTGGGCCTTTTGGTCCCATTAAGAGAGGAATGGGGCTTTGAAAGGAGGCAGTCTGGCCAATCAATCAATCAATCAATC
>NW_024812907.1:0-2551 GCF_019175285.1 Sceloporus undulatus
TCGGTGGCCATGTTCTACCTTTCCCTTGGCTACCTGGGCTTCCTGGCTGCCATATGCTTCATTGTGGCTTTCTTGGCTAGGAACCTCCCAGGGGGCTTCAACGAAGCCAAGCTGATCACCTTCAGCATGCTGGTCTTCTGCAGCGTCTGGGTCTCCTTTGTGCCCACCTACCTGAGCACCAAGGGAAAGTACATGGTGGCCGTCCAGGTCTTCTCCATCTTGGCCTCCAGCGCTGGGCTCCTGGGATGCATCTTCCTCCCAAAGTGCTACATTATTGTCCTGAGGCCAGACCTGAATACGAAGGAAGGTCTAACAAAAACTGAAGACATCACCTAATCCCTTCCTTTCCACTTATTACAGAACCAACCTGTGATGTTTGCTAGAAGTTAAGACTTGTCTCCTTCAATGGAGTATTTTGCACGGAATATTCCATTAGACTCTGATTCCAACCATGCAATTCCTTATGTACTTAGTTTTGTCTTATGTACTTTGTGAACATTTCTGAATGGTTTTGGACTGCAAATATTAGCATTCCTCTCCAGTAACAATGCTATCTAGATCATGGATGGGATTTGTATGTCAACAAACAGCTTACATTTTGTCTGCCCTTTCTCTCTGTACCAATCTGCCTTTAAGGTCTACATGGTTGGTGAAGAGCATCTCTGTGGAGATCCATGATGTATGGTAGAGTTGAGCATTGTGTTGATCTCAGGATGTTGCTGAATTGCAACTCCCAATATGCTTCACTGTTGCCTATGCTGGCTAGGGCTGAGTAGCATTTCAGTTCATGGTTATTTGGAGGGCCATGTGATTCTTGCTTGGAATCTATGGTGTTTATCACACTATTACTCTTATAGTGCTACTATTCCACTTTAACTGCTCTAGCTGCCTCCTGTTGCATTCTGGGATTTGCAGTTTTAAGGAGGGGTATTTAGAATTCTCAGGCAGACTGCTCAGCTCAGACTAAAATGGTAAAGGGTCTGGAAACCAAGCCCTATGAGGAACGCCTTAGGGAGCTGGGTATGTTTAGCCTGGAGAAAAGGAGGTTAAGAGGTGATATGGTAGCCCTGTTTAAGTATTTGAAGGGATGTCATATTGAGGAGGGAGCAAGCTTCTTTTCTGCTGCTGCAGAGAACAGGACCTGGAACAATGGATGCAAGCTCCAGGGAAAGAGATTCTAGCTCAACATTAGGAGGATTTTCCTGACAGTAAGGGCTGTCCAACAGTGGAACACACTCTTTCCTTGGAGTGTAATGGAGTCTCCTTCCTTAGAGGTCTTTAAAAAGAGGCGGGATGTCAGGGATGCTTTGATTGTGATTTCCTGCATGGCCCTTGTGGTCTCTTCTAAGTCTATGATTCTATGTGAAGTCGAAGGCTTTCATGGCTGGCATCCATGGCTTTTTGTGGGTTTTTCGGGGGGCTCTGTGGCCATGTTCCAGAAGCATTTCTTCCTGACGTTTCGCCAGCATCTGTGGCTGGCATCTTCAGGGAACGCTTTGCCTGGAAAAAGTTGGGTGTATATATCCTGTGTGATCCTGGGAATGCAGGAGTGATTTGCATGTGTCTTGTTCTGTGTTGATGGCTGGCCTCAGCCTGGGAGGCTAATGCAAACGAGGATTAATGTCTGCTAATTGGTGATCCTTATCTGCTGGGAAAGCCCCTGACTCTGAATGGTTTCCCATTTGCATTTGCTGAGTCCTAATTTTGCCATTCTTCAGGACTGGTAGCCAAATTTTGTTCACTTTAAGGGTCTCCTCTTTCCTGTTGAAAGTATCCAGATGTTTGTGGATCTCAATGGCTTCCCTGTGCATTTTGACTTGGTATTTGTTGGCATGGTCCAGAACTTCAGTGTTTTCAAACAGGATTTTATGCCCAGGATGGTTTGTGGCACGTTCTGCTACTGCTGATTTTTCTGGCTGGCCCAGTCTGCAGTGTCTCTCGTGTTCCTTGATTCCTGTTTGCACTCTGCGTTTGGTTATCCCTATGTAGATTTTTCCGCAGCTGCATGGTATGCGCTAAACTCTTCCTGCGGCTGTGAGAGGGTCTCTCTGGTCTTTGGCTGAGCGAAGCATTTGCTGGATTTTCTTCGTCGGTTTGTAAACCATTTGCAGGTTGTGCTTCCTTACCACATTGCCTTTTCTGTCTCTGACTCTTTTGATGTATGGTAAAAATACCTTCCCTTTGGGTGGCTGCTTGTCTTCACTCCTCTGGGTTTTCCTGGGCCTGGCAGCCCTTCTGATGTCTGAGCTGGAATAAACATTGGCCTGTAGAGCCCGGTCCAAGTGCTTCAGTTCATCTTCCAAGAAGTGGGGTTCACGGATGCGTTTTGCTCAGTCTATCAGGTTTTGGTTGTGCTTCTTTTTTGTCCTGGGTGATGGTTGGAGTTCTTGTGCAGGTTTCAGTCTGTATGTGTGGGTTTTCAGTATACTGTGTGACCCAAACATTGGTTCAGTTTGCGGATGACAAGGACATCCACAAATGGCAGTGTTCCTTCCTTTTCTTTTTCCATAGTGAATTGGATGTTGGGGTGGATGTTGTTCAGATGGTTCAG
>NW_024812908.1:0-2551 GCF_019175285.1 Sceloporus undulatus
TACTTTTTGCCCCAGAAACCCCAGCGCATTGTATCTAAAAGAGTAACTCAGTGCATGATTGACATGATGGAAGAGACTCAAGAGCAGCAGTCTGTACTATCTGAGTTTCATTCTCTACTTAGTTACATGGAAGATGTCAGAAATTTGGGCACCTGAAAAGGGAATTTTCTAATTCACCTTAAAGGAATGTTAATTTCAAAACTCTCTTGGGGCTGCTGATATGGTTATAGTGCTGAGCCAAAAAGAGAAAAATACAAAACAAATGTGTGTCGTTGAAAATGCAATTATAAAGGACAGCTGTGTGCACCTGAGTTTTTGACCCTGAAGAGCCTTGCCAAATGAAATGCCACAAAACCAGAAGCATCCCATGACAGCTTAATGGAACTGAGACAAACAAAAGCTACATATGATGGATTTTGAATTGCTGCTTCAAATGGTGCATTACAGGACATTGCTCCAATTAATGAGCACTTTGGTTCATTGGTAGCAACTAAAATGACTTTCAAGAGGATATTTACTTAGGGTCAAAAAATCTTCTTGCTAGCACATAGCTAGAGTAAATGGCCTGTATGATGGGAGAAAGGATGAGTGTGTGAAGGAATGCTACATCTGGACAGACCACTACATGCAAAAGGAGTTTTGTGATTATTTAGTAATCTTATAGATTCCATAGGCGAATGAAATGAAACAAAACTATATTTCAGTACCATATCATGCAGCGCTTTGCGTGGGGATGATACTACATCCAAAGCATTCCTGGCTGAGTGCTGCAAAGAACAAAATATTGCATATGACTTAACTAATTATAAATATATTCTTAAGCAGAGAGCAAGAGGAACCAACTCATACAGGGTATCAATGGGAGGGGAACCTTACCTTTTGATTACAGCTAACATTTACTGGCAGGCATTTTAATTTCTGAACTGTAACCTGTATTTTATTGGGTTTGTATCCAAGTTGTATTGTTTTGCTTTCTGGACTGAGCCATTGTGAAAAGGTACAAGAGGAACTCAGCAGAATATAGCTCTTTTCAAATATTCAAACAGCATTCAGTGAATTCAGTTTGGAAAGCAACAGGTTCTGCTTCAACTGATAGGAGCTCATTAGAACATCTGCAAGAAGTATCCATGTAGTCAAAAGAAGCAGGACTCCCAATTACTGTATGTGGAAAAAGAGTTCTATGAGTATAGCTGCACCTGAGGGGGCTTTCTGAAATCTTTCTAATGAATTCTCCCCAACCTGTCACAGATGGAAAGGGGGGGCATGGTTTTGACCCCTTTAACCCATGTCAAAAAGACTCTGGGTTAAAGGGATGTTTTTTGGGCTGAATCAATTTATTTGGAAATAAATTGATTCAGCCCAAGTGGGAACCTCATGGATTCGATTCTACCCCCGGCGTAAGTGGGAACCAGAGAGGCGGATTCGAATCCACCTGGCTCTGACAGGAAGGGGCAACTGCAAGGGCCCCAGCCATCTCCCCTGTCACCAGCCTCCCTTGCCTCTCTTTACCTGGGCCACCAGCTTCTCCTTGGCCTTCTGCGTCCTCTGTCAGCTTCCCTGTGGCTCTTTCCACTTGACGACCTCCTTCCCAGGCTTCCCCACTCTGCAACCTTCTTTCTCCATTCACGGCTTCCCCATAGCCGGGGAAGCCGATAAGGAAGTCGCAGGGACATCACAGAGAAGCTGAGAAAGCCTTGCAAACTTCCTACGACCTTTTCCCTGGCTTCTCTGGCCATGGGGAAGCCGGGAACAGAGGAAGAAGGTTGCAGAGTGAGCAAGCTTGGGAAGAAGGTTGCCAAGCAGAAAGAGCCCACAGGGAAGCTGATGGAAGACACAGAAGGTCGAGGAGAAGATGGTGGCCTAGGTAAGGAGAGGCAAGGAGAACGATGACAGGAGAGATGTTGGGGTCTTCCCACTACCTTTGTGCCTCTCCACTTATTCCGGCACAAAGGTAGTGGGAACCACGCTTATTGTTGAACCGATTTCTGGATTTAGTCACAGAAACCAGTTCAGCAATAAGTGGGAATGACCCCGAAGACTGCAGAGGAGCAAGGACAACTTTCTGACCATATTAGTTATCAAGCTTTAGACAAAGACCCCACTAACTCCATTAAGTTTGTGATTAAAATTTTGGTACAAGAAGCAGAAATACTGGGATATATAGACTCCTCCACAGCCTTATTTCTAATACAAGAATATCCTCGTATCCCTATTTTCTATGTGTTACCTAAAATTCATAAAGAAGGTTTCCCACCACCAGGCAGACCCATTATTTCTGGATCAGGTTCCCTTTTGGAGCCTTTATCCCAATATTTGGACTCTTTCTTGGCTCCTATAGTAGTTAAAGTACCTTCATATATTAAAGATACCCGTCATTTCATACACAATCTAGAGAATACAGAGGTCAATCCTCTTGGGTGTTTGGTTACTTTGAATGTGAATTCCTTATATACTTCCATTCCCCATGTAGAAGCCAGAAATATAATAGAACAATTTTTACATTTCAACAAGGTGAAAAAACCTCCCATACATTTTTTGTTAGATATTTTGG
>NW_024812909.1:0-2551 GCF_019175285.1 Sceloporus undulatus
CCCCCCAAAAATGCCAAAAGGAGCTCCTTTGGGAGGTTTTAAAAGTCTCCCCAGTTTCCTTATTAATAGATTTTCAGGGAAGAAGGAAGGAGACAGACCAGAATAACTCAGATTACCAAGAATGAAACAAACAAACATACAAACAAACAACAACAGGAAGAATATGGATTTATAATAATTTACTTATTATTTTTAAAGGAAAGCCATTATTAGGAAGGTAAAAACAAGACATGGGTGCTTCTTCCCTTTTACAACCAACTCAGGCTGTATCTGCACTGCAGAAATAATCCAGTTCTAAAGTGTGTTAACTCTCCTGTTTCCATCCTATGGAATCCTGGGATTTGTAGTTTGTTATGGCATGAGAGCTCTCTGGCAAAGAAGGCTAAGTGTCCAAAGGTAAAATCCCACGATTCCATAGCACTGAGCGGTTAAAGCGGAGTCAAAGTGCCTTATTTCTATAGTGCGGATGCAGCCTTCTTGGGAAAGTGGCTGATGATGGGGAAAAGAGGAGGAATGCAGAAGGGAAGCAGTTTATTTACTTATTTATGATGCGCTCATTTCACATCTATCTACAGGGACATAACCAGGGCCCTCTCCAATTCCCCATCCTCTAATCCCCCACCACTCTAAGAAGGCATGGAGTATTTGTTGTGTATGGGAGCTGCACTGAATCTATGCTAGGTCTAGGGGGCTTTGTTTGGTGCAGAGGGAGGAAGGGGATGCCCACCTCTGCATTGGCCCAAAGGATGCATATGTCACCTGCGTATGTCACCAGCAGGATGCTGTTCTCTGTGTCTCTGAGTGCTGCAGTGTTTGTTGCCAAGCCAATCCTAACCCTGGTCCCTTTTCTCAGGACCTTCATCTCGGTCTCCTTGGACACGGCTTTTGGGCCTCTCTTGCTGGAAGTGACCCAAGTGCAGGGCCACCAGGACCCCTGCCCACCTGATGGCCAACACAGAGGCCAAGCGGAGGGGGTTGGGCTCCAACAGAAAGAGGCTGCCCATGTACAACAGCTCTTTGGTGAGTCACTATCCTATTAGCTTCATCTGTGTCACTTCTGGGCAAATTTATGAAATGAAGCAATTAATATACTGTCCGAGTTTGGCAGAAACAATCCTGATTAATCCTCTGTCACCCCACTTATTCAGGAGCTTTTAAAAATGTCCCAGTTGGTCTATCCTCCTCCCACTTTCCCCTTTCTCAGCTCACTTCAGTTCCTGAGTGCAATTGTGTTTATAGCCTATCAGCTCAAAAGTGGGGAGAGGAGAGGAAAGAGGGAGACTGGATATGGCCCTTCCCAGGAGGTTGAAGCAAAAGCAAACTGCTGTGCCTTTCCTAGCTTGTGTGATCTTCTTCATAAACTTTGGCCATCTTCCCTGCCTTCTGGGTTGCTTGTCCACATGTGTCTTGCTTTTTCTGTCTGTGAAATGTTGGGGGATATGGGAGAACATCTCTGGATCTAAGTATGGGGTGGGTCCAGTGGCCCTCAAGTCCAGAGTGCTCCCCAGAACTGTTTTATAAAAATGACATTTGCCTCCAAAATGTGGCAAGAAATGTCTAAACGCACCATAATTCTTTGGTGGCTAAACGTACTGTATGTGTTGGGATAGTCAGTATCCTAATCCATCATCAATATCCCAGGCATGACCTAAATTGGATTGTGTATTATATTGTATATTATATTGAAAAGATTCAAGACAAACTGGATCTCAAAGGCAGTAGCTTTTTTCTTGCTGACAGCATTTAAAGTTTATTTCCTGGACTGAATTCTAAAGTGATCAAATAATATTTGGAGGCACCATGTGCTTTCCTCCCCTTTTGCTTAGTCTCTCTGTGGATGAGGGCTGTTTTCTGTTGCAGGTGACCTTTGCTGATGTGGCGATATATTTCACCGAGGACGAATGGAAACAGTTGACGAAGAAGCAGAGACTTATGTACAGTTCTGTAATGATGGAGAATTATGAGAATGTGGCCTCTGTGGGTAAGGAACCGGAATCCACTAGCATTATAGAATCACAGAGTTGGAATAGACCACAAGGGCCATACAGTTCAACCCACTTCTGCCATGAAGTAATACACATTCCAAGCAC
Organism: Sceloporus undulatus; assembly: GCF_019175285.1. Classification (NCBI taxonomy): domain Eukaryota; kingdom Metazoa; phylum Chordata; class Lepidosauria; order Squamata; family Phrynosomatidae; genus Sceloporus; species Sceloporus undulatus. Next base: position 2,091 of record NW_024812909.1, read on the forward strand.
CATCCAGCCTCTGTTTAAAGACCTCCAAAGAAGAGGACTCCACCAAACTCTAAGGGAGTATATTCCACTGTCAAAGAGCTCTTACTGTACCAAGGTTCCTCCTAATGTTTAGGTGGAACCTCTTTCTCTGTCGTTTGCATCCATTGTGGTGTCTCTTTTTCTCTGTAGCAGCAAAAAGCAAGCTTTCTCCATCCTCAATACGACCCTTTCCAATATTTAAACATGGATATCATATCCGCTGTTAATTTTCTTTTCTCCAGGGTAAACATACCCAGCTCTCTAAGTCGCTCCTCATACGGCTTGATGGTTTCCAGATCCTTCACCATTTTGGTTGCCCTCCTCTAGGCATGTTCCAACTTGTCAACATCCTTTTTGAACTTTGGAGGCCAGAACTGGACACAGGATTAGTCCAATTGAGTCCTGACCAAAGCTGAATAGAGTGGCACTATTACTTCCCTTGA
>NW_024812910.1:0-2551 GCF_019175285.1 Sceloporus undulatus
AGCATGCAAAGGGATCTTGTAGCACCATTGAGATTAACTGTGTAAAAGAAATTCTAGCATACTTTTTTGTAAACTGCTACAATTTATGCTACAATTTCTTTTGCACAGTCTTAAAGATGCTCCAAGATCCTTTTGCATATTGATATTCCACACTAATGTGGCTATTGTCTCTGAATTCCATCTATTCCATTCCTCATTAGAGTTTGTTATTCCTTGTCCCCTACATTTGTTCATGTTTTTTGACTCTACTTTTTGACTCTACTGGATTTATCATCCATAATCACATTCTAAATTTCTTGACGATTCTGCATCTTTCTTTCCGCTCCTTAGCATTCAAATATTTTCTCCCCAGAATCCCCTTGTAGAACTATCTACTTAAAAACCACCTTTTCACTCTAACAAATGTTTAACTTTCTGATTTTGCATTTTCTATCACTCACTGGATTTTGTACTTAGGTGACTTTTTTGCAGAGCTATGGCATGGATTTTAAAAAAGGGAATGAAGGCACTTCCATGTATTTTTTAATATGGTTCAAGGTGTTCCTTAACTTTTCATCTCCTATCCAAGACTGAGGCTGTAAACACCAAAATTCCACCAAATCTTCATTTTTAACAGCTTCAAAAATGGTGTCCATGGACTACTAGGAGAAAACATAGTGCAGGGAAGGTTCTGAGCCTTGAAACCATAACATTCCTGGCCAAATTTAAAGCCTAAATGAAATAGGTATTCCTTACTAGAATAGACCTCATTGATTCACAGGTCTCCTCCAGTTGGAACACACAGTAAATATTAGATTTAGGAAGCTTTCTAAACAAAATAGTCTGACTCTGAGGCTTTGTGTAAGTTATGAATCCTAGCCCATGTAACCGTGGGTCTGGTTGGGAATGGAGTTAAGGCAACATTCAGACTGATCTGTAAATAAGCATATGGATGAAAAAGAGATGGCGTTTTAAGGAGCTACTGAAAATTATTTATTGTTTTGATTTATAGTCCTTCCTACCAAAGCTAGGATTCAAGGCAAGTCACAACCAACATAATTAAAATGCGTACAAGTACCATCAAAATATCAAAACACAAACAATTTTCTAATATTAAAATGCAATTCAATTAAAAACAATTTAGAAAGTCTCCAAGAATAGCATCTTCTGTAGCAACCAAAATGTATTCATATTTTGAAAGAAAAGAAAAGAAAAAGTTTAAAGACTTCATTAACATTAGGAGCTAGAACAAATTCTTAAATTATTCCCCCCTCACCTCAAAAAGAATGTTTCCCAAGAAAGCTCACAAATGCTGAGCTGACTTTCAACTTAGGTCAGGGAAGTTTGCCTATTACCAGTTTCTGTAGTTCAGCTGTCACACTAAATGGTTATGAGGAAAGGAAAACAAGACCTTTTTATGCCAGTGTAAACAACATATTGTAAATCTACATGTGGTTAGCCAATGTGCTAGAAGCATATTTTTATATCTGTTTTTTTCATGACAGCCCTATTGATGTTTGGTTTCCTAGTGGGTACTAAAACAGGGCTGTTGATGTTCCATCATAAAAATCTGATGTTTACTGTGCTTGGTGGTATGTTACAATAATTAAATGGTTAAGTAGTATGAAGAAATGGATGGCTAAATTCTGTTACAGGAAAAGACTCACTACAAAAACATCACAGCAGTTTTAGGAAACTGATATGCTAGCAGATATTTAAAAAAAAGTATTTTGAAGGGCAATGAAATTACACAAGCTTGTGAAGATAAGTTAACAAGAAAATGGCATGACAGGAAAACATATTAAGGTTTTCTCCCCCCACCCTTCCCTCACCCTGTTCACTATTTGATAATTGATGTTTGATTCATTCCATAATGATTTTTTCTGTTAATAGTTTAATTATATAACACATTACACCTATTTTTCCCTCCCCACATTTTTTTTTTCAAATGTGCTTGCAAAACGTGAAAAAAGACCATAAAATAAGAATACCTCATAAAAACAATGTGGCCATGCCACCTTCTCCTGACCCCCATGATGCTATGAGGAAGTTATCTTTTTGTTAATTGGGGTGGGAATAATAAGATAAGGATATTTGACGTTTCTGATCTTCAGTTGTTCAGTCTTAATCCTTTTGTGCCTATCTCAATGAAAATGAAGAAGTGTTGTTAACATAATTTTCTTTTTTAAAAGATTTTTTTTTAAGTAGGTGAAAAGTTGGGTGAAAAAATAAGCAATGCTGCTACTGGACTGAGCATAATCAATTAGTTGGTAATTTTGAGTAAAGATGCTGAGAATAGAACCAGAAAACAGAAAATGACAGATGGCACAAATACAGTCACGAGAATATACAAATGTTTAGCTCTCAAGGACATTGGAAGGTAAGAAGGAAAAAGTGCCCCCTTACTAAGGATCTAATGATTTGACAGGTAAACATTTGTTCACATATATAACTGGTCATTGTTCACAGTATATACTGTTTGGAAAATACTATGGTTATCATCCTATTAGTAACATACACACAGTTTATGTGCATGTATGTCCTTTTTGGAACCTGTGAAACATTGGTGACT
>NW_024812911.1:0-1982 GCF_019175285.1 Sceloporus undulatus
TATTTCTCTCGATTTCAATGACACAATATTATTGGGTTTCCACTGAATCAAATCTTTATATATTATCCATCTATTCTTGAAGTCTTTAGTTCTTTTATAAAAGGTTTCTTGGGGTGATACCTGTTGTGGAAGATTACTATAGAAAAGGTCTTTAACCTTCTTCAAGACACAAAGTAGAGCATTTCTAAGAAAATGATGTTTAAAGTCTTTATGTTCTTTGACCTTTTCATACCACAAATAGGCATGAAGCCAAACCTCAAGTCACAGCATCCTAAAGATAACAGTCTATCATTGCTCAGATTAATCCAGTTCTCTAGACAACACAGACAAGATGCGTAAAATATAACCTAAAGTTTGGTAAAGCATAACTCTCCCGTCATATTCGTCTGTCAAAATTTCCCATCTCACCCTAATAATAATAATAATAATAATAATAGGATTTATTTATATACTGCCCAATCCCTGGGAATCCAAGTGGTTTACAACAGAGGGGATAATAGAGGGTTCCCTGCCCTCAGGCTTACAATCTAAATTTGGCTCATTGACCTTCCCAAAGAAATTCAGACAACTCTTTTTGCCAGATTGCAAAGTGTTTGTCTTTGGCTATAATTGGTATGTTCTGAAATAAGTACAGAAAACGAGGAAGGATATTCATTTCTAACGTTGCTATTCTCCCATAGAATGAGAGATGCAATTTGGACCATGAAGACACATCCTTTTTTACTTCATTCCATAGTCTTCCATAGTTGTTGTGGAACAAGTCAATGTTTTTGGTCGTTAAGTATATTCCCAGATATTCAGCTTTATTAACGACTCTATACCTCGATATATTACTTAACTCCAGTTGTTCTTCTTTGTTTAAGTTCTTCGTAATAAACACAGTTTTGTTTTGATTCACCTTTAACCCTGATATTTCAGCAAATGCCTCCAGAGTAAAATTGACAGCCAAAATGCTATTTAGTGGGTGATCTAAGAAGCAAATGAGATTGTCGGCAAATGCCCTAGCTTGATAAACATAATTCTTAATCTTCACTCCCTTAATGCCCACATTGCTTCTAATATTATTTAATAACACTTAGAAGGCAACTCTAAACAAAAGAGGTGATAAGTGGTGACACACACACACATATATGGAATGTTCTAAGACTATAGATCTTGCATACAACACCCGTAGATACATATATACATACCCATATATATATATATATATATATATATATATATATACAGAGAGAGAGAGAGATGAAAGCACATGTACACATATATATTGGATCATATATATATATAACACATTTATATATATATATATATATACTCTTCTACTTGCGCACAATTTAAACATAATCAAATGCATGGAGAAATATGCGCATGTATACACTGCCCACGTTCTGCTCAACATCAACATGTATATATAATTATAATTGTGTATATGTTTACTTCCGGTCATAACAGCATAACTGCCCTGAGATTACGGTAATTGAAATGTTTATACTTTGTGATGTTTTATATGTATTTTCCACATGATAGGCTCCTGAGGACACTCTGAGGGGCTGCCATTGGCTGGAATCCCAGTCCCTCCCACCATCCAAGTCCCTGATTGACTGCAGTCCTAGTCCCGCCCACCATCCCTGGCCCTGATTGGCTGGAATCCCTGTCCCTCCCACCATCCCTGGCCCTGATTGGCTGGAGTCCCAGTCCCGCCCACCATCCCTGGCTATTTTGTGTTCTGGCATCCATTTTGTGTTCCAGTGGCCATTTTGTTCCAGAACCTTCTCTGAGGCCTCAGTTGAACAAAGGCTTCTCTTTCTCTCCTGAGGCTCCAGAGAGAGAAGGAGGCCAGGATCCTTGGGCCAAAAGGAAGGAGGTGTGTCCATTTGTGCCTCTGGCCCTCCATTTTGAGGGGAAGGAAGGAAGGGGCCTGTGAGGGTCTGAGGAAGGGGAGGCAGAGACTCAGGGCCAGTGGGGATGCTGGGCTTTGGGGG
>NW_024812911.1:2082-2550 GCF_019175285.1 Sceloporus undulatus
GAGTAAGGCCTCTGACCCAGGGAAGCTCCGGCCATAAAGGACTGCAGGAGAGGCCTTTCTGGGGCTGCAGGAATCAGGGTCTTTGTACTGAAGGTAGATCTTTATTCCTGGAGCTGAAAGAGGACCTTTGTTTGAATGTTTCAGTCCAGGATTGAGTGGAAGGGTTGCAGCTGAGAGACTAAGCCCATGCTTTGCAGGAATAAAGCCTCAAATTCAGTCTGTGGCAGCTTTGTCTTCCCAGAAGGTGGAAGTGAGATTTCCAGCCCCAGACACACAGTGCGCCAGTGAGTCCTTTGTGTGGGGACTATGTGTGTACATGTCATTTACTAGAGCTTTGTGGGGTTTTTATATAATGAATTTACATAGGTCTTCACTTCCCAAAAATGAGCATAATCCAGGATGCAGTCTTCACTCATAAACCTATACATTTATAGATTTTTGTTGTATAAGTGCAACATATTCAGCAGT
>NW_024812912.1:0-2550 GCF_019175285.1 Sceloporus undulatus
CCCCCACTACGACCACACGCCTCCTCCGAGGCTTAGCAGCAACTGTTCCCTCGGGTGGAACTCTCAGGATTCCCTGCTCTGTCCCTGAAGTCTGTCCATGCTGCTCTTCTTCATCCTCCTTGATAAGGGAAAGAGCTTTGAATCGATTCTCTAGCTGCAAGTTCCCCGAACAATCCCTTCTTGGCCTACTTCTCTGTGTGACATTCCTCCAGCTGTCTGCCTCCTGTGTATGGGAAGTGACCTCCTCCGCCCTAGCATCTTCCTCTGCATGGTACTCATCCAAGATCGTTGGTTCTGTTGTGTCCAGGAAATCCTCTTGTTCCCTAATATGCTGAAGTGTAGCTAATATGGACTCCAGCTGCTGCACTTTCTCCTCCAAGAGTGCTACCAACTTGCACTTGGTGCATGTGAAGTTCTCCACATCTGTAGGCAAGAAGACAAACATCCCACAAGAGTTGCAGGTGACTGCAGCAGATCCCTCGGCGTCCATACTGCAAATCTTTAGTAATGACTGAAACAGAACTGTGGGCCTTCTCATCAAAAAATTCTCTGGTAAACACCAATGTTAAGGCCCCTGATGACTTGGCCTTTTCACCAGTCTGTGGAAGTGAGCTCAATCTACTGGGAATACAACTTTATAGGAATGCAGCTTGTCATGGCTCCATCCTATGGAACCCTGGGATTTGTAGTTTGTTATGGCACCAGAGCTCTCTGACAGAGAAGGTTAAATGTCTCACAAAACTACAAATCCCAGAATTCTATAGCATTAAGCTGTGACAGTTAAAGCAGCATCACAATTCATTAATTCTACAGTGTAGATGCAGCCCTGGGTGATAAAATCCCAAGTAAGGGTGGACAACTTCCACATCTCTGGGCTTCACTTATCTTTGGAACATCAGAGGGCAACATCTGTTCTTTCACTTCGACCCACTGTCTGCATCACTGATTTTTTGCTCCTCAAGGGCCAATTGTACCTTCTCGGTGGACAACTAGGCACTTTATAACATTTTCAGGGCTCGTGGCCTTTTTTAGGCCCATGAGGGGGGGCTTTTATTAAAATATTGATTGCTTCCAATATATTGATTATTTCCAATCTGTTGACCACTGCATTGTTTTCCATATTTGCTGGCAGATTCAGGTTAGAACTAAATTTGATTCTGTCTCTGTGTATAACAGGTTTTGTTGTGTATCTTTGGAAACTCCTCCTTAACATGGTCCTAGGACAGTCCAAGGGAAAGGAGAAAAAGCAGCAAAAATTACCAATCACCCCCACAAGACTTTACAGAGTAAATGAAAAAAGTGCATGGCTGTATGGACACTGTGAGGGCCACATGCAGCCCACAGATTACACATTGCCTACCCCATCTCTGGAGAGATCATTTTACTCTTGAAGTTGTTTTTTCTTTTCCTTTGTTAGTCTCCCCATGGCTTAGTTTGAACTGAAAGTGAATTTTTGAGCATTCTGAGAGAGTTCTTGACTACTTACTACGGGAGCTTATTGGTAATCTCCAAAATTACATTCAGGGAAGTTTATCTGCGATTACTGCTCTTCTAATTGTGAAATGCCTGAAAAGCTTCTGGGGAAACCCAGTACTCCCTAGAATGCAGTTACTGAAGGCACCTGATTTAGATGATGAATGTAAACTAACCCTGTGATGCAGCATTTTGCTGCTAGTGATATAAAACTGTTACCTCTGTCTGTGTTGTCTCATGCTGTCAATTTCTTTCTTTCAGTTAGGGGCTAAATAGACCAGCAATAAACGCTGGCATTGGGATGGAGTGGGGGCATAGCAAATGTATGCCACATACCCCAACTCCGTCCTGATGGCGGCATCACAACACCTGCCCAACCAGGCAGTGTTTAGATGTGCTGCACCAAAGAAACTGTGGAAAGGGTGGCTTTTTGCCGCTCTAAAACGGAGCAGCATTTTGCCAGCCTTTTTTGGGCCAATAAAGCACCAGATTGGGGCCATGGCATGTGGTTGCCACAGCTTCAATCTGGTGGTGAAAGAGGCGGCAGCAAGCCTCTCTATTGAGGCAGTCTGCTTAGCCCCTTAGTCTCAAAGGTGCTATAAGATCTTTCTATGTACTGATTCTACAGACTAACACAGCTATATCTTTGAATCCTGTCTCTCTCTGTGTGTGTTCATGCATGCAGGTCTTCCTTTTTCAATTTTTCCATTTTTTGGCAAGTTTTCAAATCTGAAGCCAAGGACATGCCTTTGGACCCAAACCTATCCTCTTGAATGTTCAGAGCAGCTCTCAAAATAGTACTTGAGTGTCAGTGTAAACAAATCATGCTGACACACTGGCAGCCAAACTTCAGGGCAAGAAAGGAAGTTGTGAGTTCACCACAACTTGTGAACCCTTGTGAAAACATGAAAACAGCCTCTGTCTCTGTTATGCTTGAGAAACTCTAGGGTAACCTATGAGACTTTCATAAATTCATTCAATATATTACAGCAGGGGTGCCCAACTTGGAAGGAGGTAGGGGCCGAAATTAAGATTGGCTAAGGTTGTTTGAGCCACCAACAGTTTTAGGTGAAATGT
>NW_024812913.1:0-2550 GCF_019175285.1 Sceloporus undulatus
CTAATACTATATATATATATATATATATATATATATATATATATATATATATGTTAACTGCATCCTTGTGAGATCCAGAACACTGACAGCAGACACTGGTGACACTGCACGCCAAAATTCTGGATGACCTCTCCCAGTGGTTTCATGTAGATGTTAATAACATGGGGGGGGGGGGAGAACAGAACCCTGAGGGACCCCATAGGCCAATGGCCAGGGGGGCAAACAGGAGTCCCCCAATACCACCTTCTGAATATATGTCAGTTGTTGTGATCTATTTTACCTGGCATTCATGAGAGATAATAGAATTAGAAGAATTAGAATTATGTATTAGAATTAAAGATATGTGAGTGAGAGCTCATGTCCATCAATTTCAATTGCACTTCAAACAACATCATTTTATTGTAAGCACTACCTCTATGAATAATAAAATGCATTTAATCCAAACATAGACAATCCTGCCATGTCCTGTAGGCACAATAAAAACATCTTAATACACTTTTCTTTTCATATATAGATCCCAAAGTAGTTTCTGAGATATACAAATATTAGACTGAATGTCATTAAGTGTTCTGGGGCAGTGTTGCTCTGGAATGAAATAATTAATATCTTTGTTAATTGAAGCTGCAGGGGGAATCTTAGGGAGGAGAAATATAATTAAGCAGTTTGGAAGCTGGCCATCAAATATATAGCCAATACTACTTCAGTGTTAAAGCAAGTTCCATGAAATGGATGATAACCTCTGCTTGCGCATTTTCAGGCTACCTGCTTTAAGACTGCTTTAACAAGTATTTAGTGATTCCTGTTGTTTTGGAGGAGTGATATGAACAAAATCCAGCTAAAGCTCTTCTTGGTAATTCCCTTTGGGAGCAGCATTGCTTTCAATAGTGCTTGAATGGGAAAATTTCCTAAGCATTCTGCCTTTTGAAAGTTATTTCTCTTCTAAATTGCATTTGACTTCCACTCCATATTTTCTAAATGTGTGTTATCCCACTTGTAAATACAACGGGTTTTTAGGGATGTTGTGCTGTGTCCTTAAAAATTTCACAGAGCAATTAGACACAGACAATCAGAAAAGCTATAGCCTGCCTTTGGGCAAGCAGCTGATTAGGCAGGCCACTGACTTTCTTCTAGGGATGTAATTCTTTGCATATTTCACTCTCAAAGGAAGTGACAAATAATTTTAGCAATTTTCTTCCCCCTTTGAGAAACTCCTCAAAAACTGAGGAATTTTCAAATATTATTCAGTTTAGAACTTATTCTGTGCAAAATGTACACCCCTCCCCCCCTCTCTCTCTGTGTTAGGAAGGATCTAACTAGGGGAATTTCTGAATTTAGCTCAAATTGCTGAGAGGGAGGGTCTTAAGAACACCCTTGCGAGACTGTGTCCTGTGATATTTATGAGAGTTGCACAAGAATCCCTTGAGAGACAACGCTGAGACAGACTGCTCCAATTGAGTCCAAATATTTATTAAAAGGGAAAAACAAACACACTGCAAAAGGCACACACATATTTGCAATTCTCAATGAAAGTAAAGGAAGGAAATTCAGGAGATAGTTGAGAGAGACAAATCTATGTGAGATATTTACTTCCGAAGGCTTATCTGGGAACCAGATGTGGATGTAGATGATGAGAGGACATGGCCGCCAAAACATGGGGGAAAATGGCCAAGGGAGCTAAAATCAGAGTTCAGTCTGACATGAATCCAGGCTGTATTCTGAATGTAGCACACCACTGGGTGCTTAGACCGAGGCTTGTATAGACAATTTCTAGCTTCTAGCTATGAACTTAATGGCTTAACTGCAGCCAAGACAAAGGGTGTAAAGACCTGGGTTTTTGTTAAACCAAGGTGAAGAATAGTATTAGCCAATGCACTTGGATCTGAACACAATCAAGGAAGGCAAACAGATGAAAAGATGGCCATTAACCTAATCACTGGGCCATCGGCTGTGAGGCTGAAAACAAACAGCAGGTATTGTACTGGCTTTTGGAGGAGATGTTTTTTCTTGTCTAGAAACTCCAAAACTTCCTGTGGGGAATTTCCAGTCCTTTTCTCTAGGGCTCCTACCCCCTCCTTTGCAAGCTGCCTACATGACATGTCTGCTTTGGAGAAATGGCAGTGCCCCTAGGAGGTCAGCTTGAGGTCAAAGTGAATTCCACACACACTCCAAAATGTAATATAAATCGATATGCTCTAACCGTATATTTCAGAGATATTATTTTCGTTGCAAAAAAAGTTGTGTGGGGCACCATTGTTACATAGTGCCGTCCACACAGCATGCATAACGATGATGTAATGCATGTGCTGCATCCAAATGGCACGGTGTGTGTGTGGCATGTACGCGCCAACCCAGGCTGCTTATGGCAGCCTGGTGGAGGTGCAGAAAGTAGCTCTGAAAAACCCCTGAGCAAAAAAACCCATGTCTTCTTGACCTCCTTTCTCCTTTCTCCTCCCTCCTCTTCCTTCCCCCCTGAAACTGTCATGTCTCATCCTCCTCTTGTCCACCTTTGTCTTGCCTCCTCTTCCTCTCCCCCTCACACCTGCTGTGCTC
>NW_024812914.1:0-2550 GCF_019175285.1 Sceloporus undulatus
TTATTATTATTATTATTATTATTATTATTATTATTATTATTATTATTATTTTAGTTGGCCCAGTAACAGTATAGCTGTTTTCTGGATTTTATTGTATTTTGTTGTATGGACAATCCAGCTACCTCTGAATATGTTTCCCAATTACATGATATCTCAAAACAATTTCATATCCCACATTTTTTTTTTAAAAAGAAGCATAGTCCACACAATTCACTTTGTTTTATGATAGCTGAAAGAAACTTTACCAGAAGCCTATTTATCCTGTACTTCCTCTGTTCAGATCTCCAATAAACTCTTCTTTGTAGCTGGTTTAATTAGTTTTCATTGCAATAGCAATGACTTGCACACATTGTAACATTCTTGTTGCATGGCTGAAATTCTTTTATTTAGCATTTTATTCCTAAAATGGAATCAGGATTGAAGAAAGAGGGAAGGACCTGTTGCCCCAAAAATTCACTCCATTGATAAACCTCAATAATTACTTTTTAACTGTACAGTCATCCCTCCATATTTGCGGATTTGATATTTGCGGATTTCATTATTCACGGATTTCATTAATATGTTCTCTCTAGGACTGTCTAGGTCCTCCAGTGCAACTCTGTGGTCAACTTTAACTAAAAGTTGTACTGAAAGACCATTTGTAGCTACTCCAGTGCCATTCTAGAGATTCCTAGAGAGGTGTCCTCTCAAGTAAAAACAGTGTTTTTGTTATTTGCGGTTTCCCCATATTCACGGGGGTCTTGTTCCCCTAACCCTAGTGAATATGGAGGGACAACTGTATTACTTTTTAATTTTATATATATCAGTAGTAATAAGGCTGTTTTTTAAAAAGAAGTGATCAAACAGCTTAAACACAGTGGCTTGTTCATGAATTTAAGGATGGGATATGCATCACACAAACATTTAATCAGCTTTCTGTTTGTATGCTGTACTGAGTGTAAAGCCATTTGAAAAACTAACAATTGTCAGCATTCTATCAACTCTTCAACTCTCTGTCTTCTGAATCTGCCTCAACTCTCCTCCATTGCAAAGTCCTCTGTTCTGAAGTCAGATGGCTGATCACAAACCTGTCTCACTGAGCAGTCCAGCACATCTGCTGCCATGGCGGGTAACTTTACTCTGAGGTCAGAGTGAGGTGTTAATGTATAGAGTGGTATGAAAATGTTCAGATGTAACATTTTGGAAATGATCATTTACTTTGCAGAAGCCTAGAATTGGCTGCAGCTGGAACTCAAACCAGCAGGTAATGTCTAAGGTCACAGTGTGTGCCAGAGAGCACATAACAAGATGTAAATATACTGTGTCATCTTTGCAAGGGGGAAAGTACAGTGGTACCCCGGGTTACAAATTTAATTTGTTCCGCGGCGCCGTTCGTAACCCGAAAGATTTCGCAACCCGAAAAAGCCATAGCCGCTAGCGCTGGAAGCCGCGATTTCGTGCGAAAAAGCGCCGAAAAGCACCAAAAATTTTTTCGTAAGCCGAAAAAAAAAAAAAAACGTAATCCGGAACAGTTTTTTCCTATCTAATTTTTTCGTATCCCGGAAATTTCGTAACGCGGTGATTTCGTATCCCGGGGTACCACTGTATTCCAAGATGCACAGGAACTTGTACAGGAAGGGGCTGGACAAGGTGGCTGCATGGCAAATGTGTATATAAGCCCAGATGTCGGTTTGTACAGTTTCTTGGGGTTTGTAGTCAGTGAGTGGTGTTGGTAATTGTTCTCGCGTGTGTCTTTGCAACAAATAAACAAAGTGCCTCTTTGGAGATAAGCCAGGCTTTGGTTTCTTTTCTTCTAGCAGCTGTTTTCCTGGCATGCTCCAGCAGCTTAACAATTGTTTGTCTTCACACAAGCTTCCAAGTTTACTCTACGTGTTCACGTTTGCATCAACATGAGGTGCCCAGTGGTTGAACCCAAAGCCAGCTCCTATTATTATTATTATTATTATTATTATTATTATTATTATTATTATTATTATTTTTATTATTATTATTAACCTTTATTTATAACCTTTATTTATAAAGTGCTGTAAATTTACACAGCGCTGTACATACAATCTTTTTAATTGGACGGTTCCCTGCCCTCAGGCTTACAATCTCATCTTGGAGAGATGACACCAAATTAGGAGGAATAAGTAATACCCCAGAGGACAAGATCAAAATTCAAAATGACCTAAATAGATTAGAAAGCTGGGCCAAAGCTAACAAATGAATATTAACACAGAAAAATGTAAGGTACTGCACTTAGGGCAAATAAAATAAAATAAAATGCATAGATATAGGATGAGGGACACCTGGCTTAGGGCGAACACGTGTGAAAGGGATCTAGTAGACCACAAGTTGAACATGAGTCAACAGTGTGATGTGTCAGCTAAAAAGGCCAATGTGATTCTAGGTTGAATCAATAGATATACAGTGGTACCTCGGGATACGAATTACCCAGCTTACGAATTTTTCGGGATACGAAAAAATCCCATAGGGATTTATTGTTTCGGGTTACGAACGTTTTTTTTCGGGTTACGAAAAAAAACGCCGGCGCTGTTTAAATGGAGC
>NW_024812915.1:0-2550 GCF_019175285.1 Sceloporus undulatus
GGTCCTGATCACACAAAATGCAACTTGTTTCCTCTATACACAGGGTTTCAAAAGATCATGATATGGATTTCAGACAGAAGTATATATTAGGAAACAGCATAAGGCATGTTTTAAGGCAAGGAAAATTGTAAGTCTTCCTTACATGATTTTTGCAAAAGCTTGACCCATCAAGACTTCTTGCAGAACATGTTTTGTCACCAGAGGAACTGTACTCTTCTAACTACCATAACCTTCATTTGATGTAGCTGGAAATCTACTTCAGATTAAGGTTACGGTAGTTAGAAGAGTACAGTTTTCCTCTGACCATAAGGTCAGGCCCCTTGAACCAATCAAATTTTGAGAGAGGGGTACCTTATAGATATTCTGAAACATTCATATCTGTCACTTCACATATTTTTTCTGTCCTTGTCATTGTTGTTGAAAATGGGTTGTGTTGAAAATGGGTTGCATTAATTTTTGATTGCTCTTTTCCTTGGTGCCTTGGTACTGAATTGAGGACAGACACCATTCAAAGCTGCATCCTGAACTCATGTTAAATCCTGGATTCCCCACTCTCAGCTCACTCTAGTGCACTCCATATTCTAGTCTGCATAAAGTTCTGGTGGAAATAAACTGTGTGTTTTTTCTTGAAAAGAAAAAAAACAGTAGTGTCTGGGAAGCCAGGTACATTAGAAAAACTTAGAACTGTCTATACTTCACATTTCAGTGGAAGGGTATGCAACCCCTTGGCTTAATTTTTGAAGCCCACTGCAAGCAATCTGTTTAGGTTTCTCACATGTACAGTCTATTGGGCAGGGCTGAAGAGGAAAAAAAGACAGGTTGAGTGGGAAAGGGGTGTGTGAGAGAAAATGATACAGTACAAAGAGAGAAATTTGGCCCTACTCTCCATCAGCTTTAGTCCTGCCTTCTGCTAGCATGCTGCCACAGAAACCTTAATCCTGAGGGTATGGGGACCTCAACAGAAAAAGTTTTTCATTCTTGGTTCAACCAGTACAATAATGGCCACACTGTGCCTGGTACAGAATGAAGGCACTGTATCAGGTTACACATAGCTGGATGTATGAGGATGAGAATCAGAATGACAAGGCATGAGTTGAGCTACCTATCACAGAGCATGTGAAAAATGTCGCTTACATATATTATTGAACTAGGCTTGCATGTTCCTAAGAAATAAATAATACAGGAAGGGTGAGGTGTAATTAGGAGACTTTTGTGAAAGATAGCAAAGAAGACTTGAAATATGTATTTATGTATGTATATATGTATGCATATACCTAGTAATGCCTTTGGCCTCTGACAAAGTAAATATACACAAGACAATAGTCTGAGGCTAAAATGTTCTTATTTATCTTTGATTCTGCATGTTTCATTATTACTTTCCTAAAGCCATAAAACATGTTTGTCAGGATTACATAATTGAACTGAGTGTTGCATTTATTGGAAATGCTAGGGCCAGCCCAGAGCTGTTGCTGTTAGTTAGGTTTTAGAAAATGGGTTAGAGGGAGAGAGAGATTAACATGTCACTGAAAGCCAAGGGATAAAAGTTCTATCTCAGCAATGTCAGTAATTCAGTTTGCAGCAATAGTTTTTGCAGTCTACATTTCCAGATGTGATCTTTCCATTTAATATTTGGAAGGAATATGTAAACCTCTCATTGCTTTCAATTTTGCCTTTGCTTTGTTGCTTGTGCATCATTGTGTGGCTTGTAATAATTGGACGAAGTGCTATTGGCTTTGTCACAATTCAAGGTGAAAACAAAAGAGAAATGCACTATGTTATATTGGATAATAACACTGATCTGTCTTATTTAATCATTCAACTGTTCAGTCACACCATGTAGTCAAACAAAAGTCCACCAAACAGTGATACCTTTATTGGACAACTGAAATGCACAATATACTTGTTGTAAGCTTTCGAAGCTCCACTGGCTTCCTCATCAGGCAAAATGTTATAAATCAAACAGGAGAAAAATTGGAGATGTTAGTAAGATGCCTGCATTTTGTTGTTTCTGGATGGTATGGGGAGGGTATATTTTGCAGGCTGGCTCCTCCTCCTTCTGGCCATGTGGCAAATAGGAGATTTTCAAAGTCCAGGAAATTTAAAGTCTATTTGCATATCAACAGGACTCTTCTCTTGCAATCCAATATGTCTCCATTTCTGTGAGGCCACTGGCCTCTTTGTAGGCAAAGGACAATGGATTTCTCAAGAAGCCTCCATGTTTTTGCATCAGGAATAATTTGATTGGTAGGTCATGTAGGAGCTTATTATATGAACTTTAAAACTGGCTCCATCCTTCCAGGAGGCTGGAACCAGGACACAGGATGGAGGCGAGGATTATCACATGCTTAATTGCTGCCCACCACCACCCCGGGTCCAAGTGCTGGCGGAGCGTGGCTTGGACTCGGGCTGATGGTGGGTGGCAACATAGCATGCAGTAATCCCTGCCTCCATCTCATGTCCTGGCTCTAGCCTGGGAAGCTGGAGCCAGTTTTAAAGTTCATGCGATAAGCTCTGTAGTCAGTTTTGCTTTCTGAAATCAAGGAACTGAAA
>NW_024812916.1:0-240 GCF_019175285.1 Sceloporus undulatus
GCAGATCCCCTATAGTCAAACATTTAGAAGGTTTACCTAGTGAATTAGAACATGAAAGCTAAGCTAGTTAACTTAGCTTTAGATAATTATTATCTCTGAAATTTAAGCATGGTATTATGCTAGATAGAAAATACAGAATTATTTGTGAATAAAAATAGTTAACTTTTATGCTAGATGGGAGGAACTTTGAGAGATAGGTTAAGATATTACAAATAGAAATCATTAGGATCTTATGAAAAA
>NW_024812916.1:340-2550 GCF_019175285.1 Sceloporus undulatus
TTTTATGTTAGTTGTGTTTTAAAAAAGTGTCAAGAGAAACAGTCTATGTTCTTTTCTTATCTATATTCTCTTTCTGAAGTAACAGGACACGGGATCGAAGCAGCGGTATAAGGAGATAGTTTCAGATGAAACAAAGTCAAACGAATATATAGAATGTAGTATCTGTCTGTTTGTGGGTAGGTGTAGAGGTGTTAATGTAGTGTAGGTGGATTGTGTATGTTAATGTGTTGTATTCATGTATTTATGATGTGTTTATGGTGTGTTGTATAAAAGCTTATAAAATTAATAAAAAAATAAAATAAAATAAAACTACTAAGTTACATAGATGTGTAGTTATACATTTTGTATGTTGATGAGATGAACAAGTAGATAAAACAAATCTGGAAACACATGGACAGGAAACAATTTCACATTTATACTATTAAAATACAGCATGAAGAACCTAGACTGTTTTGTACTTGGTAATTTCTCCAGAATAATGCCTGAAGGAAGGCGTCATGTGGAAGAACCCCTCTTGCTATGTAAAATAAATGCATGGAAATGAAGACATTTTCTGTGTTTTAAGTTAAAACTTGTGCACCAAGATGGGAATTTTTTATCCCCTAGAACTACTTTTTATCACATAAACCCCAAGAACTAGACCTACAGTGTAGGTATTCTGCTTCATAATAATCTGAAGAGCTCTAAATAGTGTCTCCAGACTTTTGCTTGTTGCCATGTTCAGATTTTCCTGCTAGAAATGGTGAGGGGGAAAATACCCATCTCCACAATTGAATGATCTTTGCCATGGGATACGCTTCTTTTGTTACAGCCAGTGTAATGCATTGGGACAAAAAACAAACAAACAAACCATTTACAGGTGCATGTTTGATGCAGCAAAGCAAAGGTACTATGCTCTAGTTATCAGTAGATTGGCTCTCTTGGGGGAAATTAAAATTCCTTCCATTCCACAACACAGCTTGTTGTGGTGGTGGTGGTGGTTGTGTGTCTTTAAGTTGTTCCCAACTTAGGGTGACCCAAAGGTGAACCTATCTGGGGAAGATTTATTCATAGGGGTTTGGTTTTGCCTTCCTCTGAGCCTGAGAGAAGGTGACTCGCCCAAGGTCACCTAATGAATTTCCATGTCCGAAAGGGAATGTAAACCCTAGTCTCCAGAGTCTTGGTCAGACACTCAAGCCCAGTATACCATGCTGGCTCTCTGACAGAGTACAACAGCTATCAGCTTTGAGCAGCAATTATAGCAGGAAAACAAAGGGTTAATGCAGCAAGAAACCTAAACCATAAGAAAGGTGAACATTGCAGTCCTCTCCTCATAGACTCTCAATTCACAGAAAAACAACGTAAAAAGGGGAGATTACAGTTGGCTGCTGTTGTACAGTTTAGTTTTTCTAATAAAGTCCAAAATCTTAACTGTTAGTGAAAGATAATCAAATCTTTGGAGACACTGTTAATATGCATGTGAATTCAGATGTGGTTGGCTTCTCCAAACATATGTGTAATAGCTGCCAAGCATTTTTAAAGAGGCAAAACAAAAAGGAAAACAAGATATGAGTTTTTCCCCTCTAGATTTTTAAATACCTTAATATTTCTACAAAACATTTAAGAACGAATTATGTGTCCTACTTAAAAAAACTATGAACTCTCTACTAGAAGAAGCTTTACCAATATCATGGAAGGAAGCTGATATCGTACTCATACCCAAAGAAGGAAAGGATTCATAAGAGGTTAAAAATTACAGGCCGATTTCCCTCCTAAATATTGACTACAAAATTTTTACTATTATTTTGATGAATCGTTTAAAAAACCATCTAAAGTCATGGACTGTGATAAGATCAAAGAGGTTTCTTGGCCTAAAAACAGGTTTGTGATAACATTAGAGTTGTATTAGATATAATAGAATTTTATGAAAGACATATCAAAATAAAATTAGACTTGTTTTTATATAGATTTAGAAAAAGCATTTGATATGGTCAGTTGGTTAACACTTTTTGAACTTATTGAAAGAATGAAATTAGGCCCTAAATTTATAAATTGGATCAAAGAAATATATAAAGAACAAAAAGCTAGAATTATTATTAATGGAGAACGAACAGAATTTATAATTGAACAGAATTCAAAAGAAGAACAAGATAGGGTTGCACAATTAGCATGTCTCTTCAAGTAGATTTATTGTCTTACCGTGCTGAATTGGGGAAGGTTTAAAAGAACTC
>NW_024812917.1:0-2550 GCF_019175285.1 Sceloporus undulatus
TTAGATTTTCAAGGGGCTGCGTAATCTGATACCGGTCTTTCAGATATTTACAGTGGACATTTAGTGCTGATGTATAAAAGCAATAAATCTGCTTACCAAAATGCCTGCTTTCTTGAATACAAAACTCTCTCTAAGAAGATTTCTTTTGTTACATATGCAGTAGCAAGGGCTCATGTATTAATATATGTAGTGTGCCATGAAGCCATTGCGTTTCTTCAAAGCTCTGTTCATGGACTGAAATTTGTGAAAATAATTCAGTTCAGCTGTTTCTCTTCCTAGTCTTCCTTTGTTTCACAACCTGTAAATTCCTTACTGTGTGTCCAGGAAAGCTTAAACGTTCTGCAACAAGTTTTGAAGTATTGCCATTTCTAATGTCAGGTTTGTGCTCATTAACCTTCTTGCATAGAAAGTGTCCTGTAGAGGGGCAATGCTGGCATAGGATGGCATACATCACATTGGATGAAGAGAAAGTAAATGGGGTCCTCTGCTTCTGGTGTTAACTTTAACAGTGGCAGATTAATTCAGTTATTTGGCTTTAGCCCATACTATTTATAATCTGTGATATTTAAGGATTTTAGTACACATTGCCTTTTAAATTCTAGGAGCAAGTGGGTGGTTGTTGTGTTTGGATGTGTGTGGATGTGTTTGTGAACACAAACACATGCCTCTGATTCCACACTTTAAGTAATTAAAAACATAATTCTGTTTCAGATTGGAACTTTAACAATGTTGATTGGGCTCTCAAGGATGTTTTCGATCCTTCGCATGGCAAATGTCTTTTGCATCTTGGATCCTGCCAGGCTACCCTGGAACGGCCTCTTATACTGAGGCAGCATCCTTGCCATCAGGTGAAGTGGATATGGTGCTTGGTGATCATTTGACCCAGGCCACAGTTGAGACGATCCTGAGAAGTGAGTTTGTAGGTATGTTTTCCCTGCTTTTTAGGGAAGCTGACAAAAAAGGTTGACAAACTTTTAAAAAGAAAGAAAGAAAGAAGGAAGGAAGGAAAGAAAGAAAGTCCACAAGTGGAAAGTTGATAGGAATTGCCCTAATTGGTTATTTAATTTCTTAATTTATGCAGGTGTTTTAGTTTGGTCACAGCCATGGAGGGCTTATTTTTTAATTCACTATATGGACATTATTCATAGGTCTTACACTGGTTTTGCTGGGCCAGCATAGTTGCTTTATGATGAATCTTTCAGGATGAAAGCAGCCATGTCACCAGTTTTGAGGTGGGATCAGGTCCATACACAGGTCCCCCCCCCCCTTTTTGGCATTTAATTTTATTAAGTTTCCGGTTTGGACATAAAAAGGCATATAACAATAACACAGATAGCACAGATAATTGATAAGCTAAGGCAGAAACTGTACAAAAAAGAGAGGGAAAGAAAGAGTAGGACAAAGGAGGGAACTTCTTGGGTGATAGCTCTTTGAGTTTAAGAAAACTTGTGAATCTTTTTTTGGAAACATCGTAAGAAAGTAACTTAGGCGGGATACAGACCACCCCTTTGGAGCAGCTTGCACCCGTCCCTTTCCCCAACAGATCGGGGCCTCAGCAGCCACAGCAGCAGCCCCAGAGGCCCCAATCCGCTGCTTTTTCAGGCCTTGGGGAAGCGGCAAAACGCCACTTCCCCGCAGCCTGGAAAGGAGTGTCCTTGGGGCTTCATGCCCCCATGGACACCCCAACAGCGGCGGGGAAAGGGAGAAAGGAGCCGCTCGGCCCCTTTCTCTCTGTAATACTGGTGCGGCCGTTTAAAGGCCGCACCAGCGATACACGTGGCAGAAGGAGCTCCGAAACGGAGCTCCTTTTAGCGCTGCTGAAAGGGTGCCAAGACGTAATGGCCACGCTGTGCCGTTTGGACGTGATGCAGCCGTTACGTCAAAATGGCGGCACCCATGTGTACAGGGCGCCGCCATTTTGACGCCCCATCATGTGCTAGGCCAGTAAGGACACTGCGTCCTCAGCCAACCCCTAGCACGTGACGGGGGTGGTGCAAAGGCCTGTTTAAATCAGGCCTTAGATACAACTCATGAAGTTAAGAATCACTCTCTTACCGGTTAATCATAAACATTTTTCCCCACAGTATTTTAATTTTTAAGATTTTGCTCACACATAAGTAAGACTTTTCAGTATATCTGTACACATGCCAATAACTATGAAAATAATGGCATTTAGTCCTTGAAACCTGCACATGCTGAATCATCAAATTTATCTTGAAATTATTTCTGACAGTAAGACCAATCTTTAACACCTTTAGTATTTGTTTGGCCTTCTATGATATAAGCTAGTTTTGTTATGACTAAGATTTTTAAAATTCAATCCTGTTCTGTAGAGATAGTTTCCCTTTCCCAATGTTTTCCTATTAAGAATCCTGCCACAAAGGTCATGTGCCAGGAAATTTTACAAAATTGATTTTCAAGCACAGGGTCAAATTGATTTACATCAAAAAGAGAAAATCCAGGCTCCATGCTTATTTTCCTCTGTGTAAATACCTGATTATCTTATTTAATCATGGTCCAGTATTTTTTCAATTTGTCACATCCTACAAG
>NW_024812918.1:0-2549 GCF_019175285.1 Sceloporus undulatus
ATACTGTTTAATTTGGTTAACTGTTATTAAGAGACATAGCTATGAGAGTCTATGATATGGGGTGCACTATAAACCTTTTAATAAATGAGCATGTATTGCAATCCTATATATACATATTATCAGACATAACTCCAGAGAGTGTTAGCCTTTTGGATGCCAGAAGGTTCCTCTCCTTCTTCAGAGCAAGAAGCAACACTTCACTGCCTTCTAGAAGATAAAGCAAAAAGGCTTCGAAAAGAACTGAAGCCTTGGGCAAGTCTCACTCTCTCAGCCTCAGAGGATGGCCATCGGAAACCCACTCGGAAGAAACCTGCCAGGAAAACCCCTTCAGAGACTCCCATAAGGTCACCATAAGACCTGGAAACAAATGGAAGGCAGACACCAAGAACAACATTGTGAACTAGGTGCAAGCCTTGCCTTGGGAAAGTGTAACGAATGGGCTCCAGTCAATGGAGGTCTTCTTCAGGCAGAAAAGGGAGGTTTATGCAAATGCAGAGTGACATCACTGCTACAGAAGGCTCTCTTGACCAATCAGAGAGCAAGATAAAGGTTCTTCTGGAAGCTTCCGTGAGAAGGAGATATAAGGCCTGAGAGACCAAGAGACAGTTGGGGGAATTGTGTCGGTTGGAGATCGCGAGAGAGTGTTAAAGAGCGGATCTTGGAAGTTAGTCTCAGAATTGGACGCTTAGGTTTATTTATTATTTTAATAGCTTGTATGAATTGAATATTATATACTTACAAATATTGTACCTGCAAGACTCTTAATACCTTGTTAGACTTACATTTCAGTTATATTTTGTTATTTATAGAAAATATCTCCTTGGAGTATCTACTACTCGACGCTCCTTTTACACGTGTTTTGGATCTGCTGATGCTTGGGAAGATCAGTAAAGAAGTAGAAATAAGGTTCCTTAACTGGTCCCAGTGTAGGTTAACGGAAACCCTTTTATAATTCACTGGATGATGGCAGCGGGATTTAAGGAAGTTAAGGGTCTGCTGGGCTAAGGGCCATAATGTCTAAATGTCTAATTAACAATTTGTAATCCACTCTGATAGCCATTTGCCTGAATAGAGGCGTATAAAATTATTATTACTGGTCCAGTGTTTGTCTGCTTGGACCACCGGAGATCATCACAGTGAGTCAGTTGGAAAAGCCCATCTCACTCCAGACAATAAAGGTATTTCAGGAGTTTGCACTCTACGTCTTTCTGTAATAATAGCTACAAAACTGATAATAGCATTTGGGACATTTAGTCTTTTAAAAACAAATATGGCAGATTTAAATGCTGCTGTAAATCCTCTTTCCATCTGCCAGCTTTGTGCTGGTTTTGGGGTAAATGAGAAAGTGTTGGGAGGGAGGGAGTGCCAACAGAATTAGGAGATGCATTGCAGGCTATGGACAGTTTGCGGCCAAGAAAGGTCCAAAACACACGGCAGCAATAGTCCAGTTTGAGAGCACTTTAACTGCCCTGGCCCAGTGCTAGGGAATCCTGGGAAAGGATCCTGGGAATTTGTTGTGGCCCCAGAGCCCTCTGACAGAGAAGGATCAATGTCTCGCAAAACTACATATCCCACAATACCCTAGCACTGAGCCAGGGCAGTTAAAGCAATCTCAGATTGGATTACTGCTGCCGTGTGTTTTGGACTTAGGTGACCCTTGGCAAGTCACATTCTCTCAGCCTCGGAGGATGGCAATGGCAACCCCTCTCTGAAGAAACTTGCCAAGGAAACCCCATGATAAGGTTGCCTTAGGTTCACCATAAGTTGGAAATGACTCTAAGACACACATGAAGAACAGAAAAAAACCTGCAATTATTTCTCAGGTTGTACATGGGAACGGGAGGCAGTGTGGTGCAGTGGTTTGAGTGTTGGGTTACCACTCTGGAGGCCAGGGTCCAGTGCCCCACTCCTCCATGAAACCATCTGGGTCCCTTGGGCAAGCAGTCACACTCTCTCAGCCTCAGGGAAAGGCAATGGCAAACCTCTTCTGAACAGCTCTTTCCAAGAAAACTCCTGGAGATGCTCCCCAGAAGTCGGCAATCGCTTGGCGCCTCACCACAAAAAACTACAAAGCCTCAAGAAAGAGCCAGCGTGGTTTAGTGGATGGAGCACTGGATTATAACCCTGGAGACCAGGGTTTGAATGCCCTCTTGGTCACAGAAACCCACTGAGTGACCTTAGGCAAGAAGTCACACTGTCTCAGCCTCAGAAGGAGGCACTTGAAAAACCACTTCTGAACAAATCTTGCCAAGAAAAGCTCATGAAGGGCTTCCCTTAGGGTTGTCATAAGTCAGAAACAACTTGGAGGCACACAACAACAACAAGAGGAGTAACACCACTAACAGGGCTTAATCACACCTCACAAGACAGATAGGGAGAAAGAAAGAAAGAAACACAAACAGACATGTCAGTTGTAGTCCTTGTTTCAGAGGGATTGGAGGGGCCTTACTGCAGGGCAGGACCCCTCCTCTTTCTGGCCCTGTGGATGCTGGGAGATCAAGTCCAGGAAATACACTGCAAATCCCATTGGCAAGAGAAAAGGCTACTAC
>NW_024812919.1:0-2549 GCF_019175285.1 Sceloporus undulatus
ACAAGAACTATAAGGTGATTGTGAGCTAGTTAAAGGGAGAAAATGGATCCAAGAAAGAAAAATCAAATAGAAAAAACTCTGAATGTACAACAACAACAAAGTAGATTATTAACAGATCAACAACAATACGCAACGGAGAATAATTCTAAAATACTAGAAGAAATAAGACAAATTACAATGAATTTAGGGGATAGAATGACTGTACTACAAAAAGAAATGTCAGACTTTCAATCTGACATTCGCAAAGAAATTAGAGAGGATTTGAAAGAAATAAGAACCTCTGTAGAAAAAGCTACGTCTGAAACAGTAAAAATCAAAGCTAAAATTAATGTAATAGAAGAGAAACAGACTGAATATGAAAAGAGACTAGAGGAGATAAATAATAAGCAGGATATTCAGACAGATGAAAACCTAAAATGGGAATATAAACTTAGAGAAAAATCTTTGAAAATAAGAGGCTTACCTGAAATAGAGAATGAAAAGCTGTATGAGTCTCTGATACCTAAATTAGCCGAATATTTAGATTTTGACTTACAAACCTTTTCTCTGGGTATAGAAAAAGTCTTTAGATTAAATTCATATATAACAAGACAGAAGGAGACACCCCGAGATATTGTGATAAATTTTTTGAATAAGCGTGTACGAGATTTATTAATTAGGAAACATAGTGAATCCCCTTTGAAAATAAATCAAATTGAGTTGCAAATTTTCAAGGATGTGCCAATTAAAATTCTAAAAAGGAGGAAAGATTACCACTTTTTGACCACACTCTTAAGACAAGTAGATGCTCCATATAGATGGCTAATACCAGAAGGACTTCTACTCTGGTATAAAAGAAAAAGATATGAAATAAAAACAGTTGAAGAGGCAAAAAAAGTGTATGAGCATATTTCAAAGGATTATAAAAAAGAACAGACAAGACAGAATAAACAAAGTAAAGAAGATGAGCAGAAAACTAAAGAGTATTATTTGCGTAATCCTAGACAGAAAAGGACAGATTTAGAAGAAGAAGCTCAAAGGAGAGAAAAGGAAAGAAACCAAACTTTGAGTGATGAAAAAGGAGGGAAAGACAACAAAAATGATACAAAACTTGCAAGTAAGGACTCTCTGGGAAAGAGTACTCAAGAAAATAGTGACTCAGAAGAAAATGTACCAAGCCTGAATGAGTAATAATCTAAAGATCATCTCATGGAATGTTAAAGGTATAAATAGATGTATAAAGAGAAAAAAAATCTTTCACTATCTAGAAGGCTTAAAAAAGGATGTCATATGTTTACAAGAAACGCATATTAAAGAAGGGGAGACTCAGTTGGTGATAAATCCTAAATTAGGTAAACAGTTTATCTCAACAGCGGAAAAAAGGAAAAAGGGGGTTGTAATGTATCTTAAGGCTAGTTTAGATCCGGTGGAGATTCTAAATGATAAAAGAGGGCATTATGTAGGTGTTATGATAAAAATACAAGGAAAAAAGACCCTAATATTGGGTATATATGCACCAAATGAGAAAAAAGATAAATTCTATCAGACCCTTTTGAAAAAAATTGAAGACATTACCTTTGATAATATTATTCTTTTAGGAGATTGGAACGGGGTTATTAATCCCCAACAGGATAGACTGGCTAACAAAGCAATTAAATCGAAACAGGGAAAACTGCCAAAATCTTTCTTCGATTTAGTAGATTTCTGCAGTGTGGTGGATATATGGAGATTAAAAAACCCTTCAGGTAGGGAGTACACCTTCTTTTCTAATCCTCATAACTCATGGGCTAGGTTAGATTTTTTTCTAATTTCAACATCTCTTTGCCCAAAGGTTAAATCAGTAGACACACTTCCAAACATCATGTCAGATCATAAGCCTATTACTATGGAACTATGTTTTGGTAATAGAAGCTATGATTGGAGACTGAATGAAATCCTGTTAAATGATGAAAAAATCATGACGGAAGCGAAGAAAGAAATAAGCAATTACTTTAAAGACAATTTAAATGACGAGGTTAAGCTACATACAATTTGGGATGCAATGAAACCAGTTGTAAGAGGGTTTTTCATAAAAAAAGGTGCAGAAAGAAAGAAAGAAAAGAATAAAAATTTGGTAGAACTGCAGGATCAATTGAAGCAAAAAAATGAACAATTACAAAATAAGGGTCAAGATAAAGAGATAGAAAAAGATATTAAGATCATACAGAACCAGATCTCCTTATTATTGGTGGATCAGATAAATAGGAAAATGAAATATATTAAACAAAGATATTATGAATCTGCAAACAAGCCAGGTAAACTCCTGGCATATAGATTGAGAAAACAAATGCAAAAGAAACAAATCTCAAAATTATACTTTAACGGTAATGTATACTGCAAACAAAATGAGATTAAGCAGATTTTTGTTAATTATTACACATCGCTGTTTAAGGAAAGCCATGTTAGAGAGGAAATAATATCAAATTATTTGAAAGGGAAAAATATACCTCAAATTTCAGAGGAGCAAAAGGAAGCTTTAAATAAAAAAATAACACTCCAAGAAATTAGGGATGCAATTCAACAAAGCAAGT
>NW_024812920.1:0-2549 GCF_019175285.1 Sceloporus undulatus
TGGCTTCTCTCCTGTGTGGACTCTCTGATGTGTCACTAAGTGTGACTTCGTAGAAAAACATTTTCCACAATGCTGGCATTTGTATGGCTTCTCTCTTGTGTGGACTCTCTGATGTTTCACTAGGACTGACTTCCGAGAAAAACATTTCTCACAATGCTGGCATTTGTATGGCTTCTGTCCTGTGTGGACTCTCTGATGCATCACTAGGACTGACTTCCAAGAAAAACATTTCCCACAATGCTGACATTTGTCTGGCTTCTCTCCTGTGTGGACTCTCTGATGTGTCACTAAGTGTGACTTCGAAGAAAAACATTTTCCACAATGCTGGCATTTATGTGACTTCTCTCCTGTGTGGACTCTCTCTTGACTCACAAGTTCTTCTGTAAAGAAGGACAATGACAGATAAGTGAAAATCAGAGTTAAAAGAGCAGGGTGTTACCCCCAGATTTAGCCCCCATTTATCCTTCCCTATTTGACAGTAAATTAATAAAGTTGGTGTGAGTGACCCGAGCATGATCCTGTTCCAGATACTCTAAATCCATGGAACGATTGTATCCTTCCTCATAGCAGCTAGCAAAGAAGAGACTGGATGGGGACTGCCTTGAGGGAATCAGTGGAAGCAGATAGTCAAAGGACTGTTGAAAAAATGTTCCATTAAAAATGTGCAAAAATACTTTGATTGACAGTTGGCATCATATCCTGTGAGACTGCCATAGAGTACAGAGTCAGAGCCCAAGGCATGATGCAAACCAACTGCAGAGGTTACTTCATGCTGTTTGGCTCCAGGAGATGACTCACAGCAATACAGTATAAAGCTCACATGCGAATCAGTGTGGATTGGATTGGAGTTGTGTGAACAAGAGAAGGTGAAGTTGATGGAAGTTGGAGAGGAGAGCTTGCAAATATTTGCATTATTAGGAGCAGGTAACTGTTGAAGTTGCCAGATATTGTGTAACTGTGATTATTTGTTGCAGAAATTTTTTGAAACTGATGCAGAAACAACCATGAAATATCGTCCAGTTAGTCTGACATCAATACCAGGAAAGATTCTAGAGCAGATCATTAAACAGAGAGTCTGTGAACATCTAGAAAGCAATGCCATAATCACAAAAAGTCAACATGGGTTTCAGAGAAACAAGTCATGCCAGACAAACCTGATCTCTTTTTTTTTGATAAAATTACCTGCTTGTTAGATGAAGGGAATGCTGTGGATAAAGTATATCTTGATTTCAGTATGGCCTTTGACAAAGTTCCCCATGACATTCTTGCAAACAAGCTTGTGAAATGTGGGCTAGACAATGTAACTGTTACATGGATTTGTAATTGGTTGACTGGCCAAACCGAAATGGTGCTCAACAATGGCTCTTTTTCACCCTGGAGAGAAGTGACCAGTGGGGTCCCACAGGGCTCTGTCCTGGGCCCAGTACTGTTCAACATCTTTATCAATGACTTGGATGACAGAATTGGGGGCATACTTATCAAATTTGCAGAAGACACCAAATTAGGAGGAGTAGCTAATACTCCAGAGGACAGGATCAAAACTCAAGATGACCTGAATAGACTAGAAAGCTGGGCCAAAGCTAATAAAATGAAATTCAGCACGGAGAAATGTAAGGTACTGCACTTAGGGCAGAAAAATGAAATGCACAGATATAGGATTGACGACACCTGGCTGAATAAAACTATCAGTGAAAGAGATCTAGGAGTCCAAGTAGACCACAAGTTGAAAATGAGTCAACAGTGCGACACAGCAGCTAAAAAGGCCAATGCAATTTTAGGCTGCATCAATAAAAGTATAGTGTCTAGATCAAGGGAAGTAATAGTGACACTGTATTCTGCTTTGGTCAGGACCCACCTGGAATATTGTGTCCAGTTCTGGGCACCACAGTTTAAAAAGGATGTTGAGAAACTGGTACATGTCCAAAGGAGAGCGACTAAAATGGTGAAGGGTTTGGAAGCCATGCCTTACGAGGAATGACTTAGGGAGCTGGGGATGTTTAGCCTAGAGAAGAGAAGGTTAAGAGGTGATATGATAGCCCTGTTTGAATATTTGAAGGGATGTCATGTTGAGGGAGCAAGCTTGTTTTCTGCTGCTCCAGAGCCTAGGACCCGGAATGATGGATGCAAGCTACAGCAAAAGAGATTCCACCTCATCATTAGGAAGAACATCCTGACAGTAAGGGCTATCCGACAGTGGAACACACTCCTTACTCAGAGTGCAGTGGAATCTCCCTCCTTGGAGGTCTTTAAGCAGAGGCTGGATGGCCATCTGTCGGGGATGCTTTCATTTGGATTTCTGCATGGCAGGGGATTGGACTGGATGGCTCTTGCAATCTCTTCCAACTCTATTATTCTATGATTCTATCTTGAAATAATTATGGCATAGAGTCAGTCTACTGTTTTAAGTCTATATTTCTCAAAGTTATTTGGGACAATTTTTACCTGTAAGGTTTAGGATTTCATTTTATGAATTGATGTTTACCCTTATTGCTAGAATGCAGTTTACTTATTGTGATGCTTTGTAATACTTGTTTATCCTTTGTTTTTTT
>NW_024812921.1:0-2549 GCF_019175285.1 Sceloporus undulatus
TGTAGAAATATATAAGGATGATTGTAGTTGCACAAAGATTATGACTCAATAGAGAAATAGATTTGATCAGCTGTTAAGATAGTATTTACTGAAATCAATCAGGGGGTGGGGGGTAAAATACATGCCATCATATTTCTGATGGATAAGGAAAGCTGAACAGTGAAAAAAGCTGATAGCGAGAAAATCAACCTATTTGAAATGTGGTACAGGATGAGAATGCTGGAGATACCATGGATTGCCAAAAATACAAACAGATGAGTCAATAAAACAAGCCCAAACTCTTCCTAGAAGCTAAGATGATTATGCTGAGACTAATGTACCTTGGACATAGGGTTGCCATAAGTCATGACCTTCAAACCAGGACAAATGTAGGACAAATGTAGGACACATTTTTAAAAATGGAGGACACACAAAAAATTTGATGATTTTTTACATTTTTAAATATAAATGCATGTTTCTTAGGCATGGTCAAAATGGAGGACATTTTGGCATTATTTCTACACAGATGGCAGAAATGTACTTCCCTTTCTGGCCAAACACCCCCAACCTGCATTCCAAAACACACAACAGCACATTGGGGCATTTGACATGGCTTTACTGAACATATTTCAGAGGCTTATTCCATAACCAAACCCCTTGGGTTTAACACTTAGCATGGTTTAACATGACATATTGAACATGTCAAAGTGGTTTCACAAGAAGTGGATTTGCTGTTTCAGGTTTCTTGCACCAAGTGTACTTCTCAGAAGTGTGCACTTGGTCAAGGGACTTTGGTTTTTCTTCGCTGCGCATGAGTTTGTAAAAATCACAGCAATTGACATTGGCCACGCCTCAGAGGCTTGCTGATATCAATATCACCATTAAAGAACCAAAAAACACACAGAAAAGGCACTTTGGAAAGTCACACTCTCTTGGCTTCTGAAACAGTGCCTGCATGCCTCTCAAGCTGACTCATATCACCATCACCACCAACACCACCACCGTCGTCGTCGTCAAAACAAGGGAGACTTGTTAGCATTAAAAGCACCCAAAAAATAAATAAAATAGAAACACCTTGAGGCCTCTGGCCACTCACCTCCTCCTTCTCCTCCCCCCTCCTCCTCCTCCTTCTTCTCCTCCCCACTCCTCCTCCTCCTCCCCCTCCTCAATTTGCCGTGTGGCCTGGGGCGGAGAGGGCGGAGGAGGAGGAGGTGGGTGGCGCAGTCGCATGCAGGAGGTGGGGAGGGTGGCATGGCCGTGTGCAGGAGGTGCACTGCCTCCACCTTTGTCTCCTCCACGTGGCTGCGCAGCCTGGGACAGAGGGGGCGGAGGAGGAGGAGGTGGGTGGCGTGGCCGTGCAGGGAGGTGGAGGAAGGTGGCGTGGCTACGGGGGAAGGTGGCGCAACTGCGCGGGGAGGGTGGTGCACCCGTGTGCAGGAGGTGCTGCCTCCACCTTTGCCTCCACCGCCCCAGCCATACGCGGTGGAGGAGGAGGAGGGCAGCGAGGCCCTGCGGGCTGTGGCGCAACCCAGCTGCAACCGGGGTTGTCCTGGGTTTTGGTGGCACCCGGGACAGGAGGGGCCCGGGGCCGCCAAAGCCGGGACAATCCCAGTTGCAGCCGGGTTATGGCAACCCTACTTGGACATATCACGAGAAAACATGACTCTTTAGTAAAGACAATGATGCTTGGAAAAGTGGAAGAAGAAGTGGAAGAAGAAGGTGGAAGATCGTACTACAGGTAGATAGACTCAATCAAACAAGACACTGCCCTGTGTCTGCAAGGCCTAAGCAGGGCTGTTGATAACAGGGTGACCTGGAGATTTCTCATTCAAAGAGTTGCCATAAATCAAAGTCAACTTAACAACAGTTAACAACAACCAAAAGTTTGAATTGTGCTCAGAAAAAGAATGGCAGAGAGTGGAACTCTTTAAGCATCTCCCAATGCTTAACAATAGCCTTGCTGCATTGTTTTGACCTAACTTCAATTCCAAGCAGTCATCAGAGGCTGGTGAAATGATAAGGTCCAGATTAGACAGAGTTTATCCATCAAGCATCTAGCAAACAAAAGAAATATTGTTATGATGCAGAGTGTGGTATGTTACTGTGCTTGTAATAGGATATTAGCTCACAAACTGTAAAGGTAACAGCTGAAATCACTTAAATATAGTAAACAATAACACTAGGAGACATGCACATTGTGGCTGGGGGAAAGCAGGGACCAATATGTATAAATATTCAGGATAATTTCATTATTAATTTAAGTACCCCAAGGCTGCAACTATGAACGTAAAGAAATGCTAAGTGGAAACCTCATAGACACTTTTACCCTAATGCAATCAAATCCTGTTCCTGCTTTACACCTGCTCTAGGTGTTTTTTCATCTGCCTGTGGTCTGAAGGTGAATGCAAAGCTAGTCTGAAATAATCCTAACATTTTAAATTTAGCTGGTTCCTCCTCCACACCCCCATGTTACTTCTAGCATTTTGTTGTACTTTTCCAAACAAATGTCCTCTCTTATGTGTAACAGAAATTTCAGGAAACTTAAAGATCTAGGCCTGGCATAGCAATGA
>NW_024812922.1:0-2549 GCF_019175285.1 Sceloporus undulatus
CATTGAGGCACCCATCTTTCCTTCACTGCCAGGGAAATCCAGATGAGCCCTTCTTCCTAAGCAGCCAACAGTCAAAGCCACCAGCCTTCTAGAACCCTATTCAGGCTCCAAGCCAACTGCCAGCCTTTCCCAGAATTCCACACGCTCCCTTCCTCCCAGTGGAGGAGACCAGGAGAAGGAGCAATGGGTGCAAACTCCAGGACATGAGAGACCCCCCCTCAGCATCTCCCCCCTTTTCCTCTCTTCCCATTTCAAGTCCCTTCCAGGTCTCTCCCACTTTCCAGAGGGAGAGCTGAATTAGTTTAATTCTTTTTACTTCTATTTTAATGTATACTTTTTATGTTATAATTCAATTTTCTTAAACTTGTAATTTTAGTTGTGTCCCTTTATGAGGGGGAATGAGATATTATCATCATCATCATCATCAATTATGATAATTACTTTCTTGTTCCCAAAACCACAGAACCTTGTGAAAACTTAAAGACTAACAGAGATCCAAAATGCACTGCATAAATACTCCAGTTTGAGACTGCTTTAACTGTCCTGCCTCAATGCTAGGGAATTCTAGGAACAGTAATTTTGTGAGACATTTAGCCTTCTCTGTCAGAGAGCTGAAGTGCCACAATAAACTACAATCCCCAGGATTCCCTAGCACTGAGCAAAGGCAGTTAAAGCTGTTTGAAAGAGGGTTATTTCTGCCATGTGATTTGGACCTCTGTTAGCCTTTGAGCTTCCACAAGGCTTTGTGCTTTTGAAGGAAGAGACTCATCATCATATGATCATCAGCAGCATCATCAGCATCATGCCTGCAGTGTGTTTTGAACCAGAAATCACTGGGACTTAATCTCCCCAGAAAGTGGGGACGGAATTGCAGTCCAGTAGAGAGGAAGGCATATGAGAAAGGGCCTCGAGAGGAGGAGGAGCAGAGAGGCCTTTGATGAGGAGTTTTCAGGGGAAGAAGGAGAGGGAGAAGGTGCCTCCGGGGGGGAAAGCCACAGGGAGAAATAGCTCCTGGTTGTAACGTATTATTATTATTATTATTATTAAACTTTATTTATTTATAAAGACATAAATATTTATAAACAGTATCTCAGTGATAGTTTTTTGTGGGTTTTTCAGGCCATGTTCTAGTATCTCAGTGAGTCTCTGTATTATAGTATCAGCAAAGATGTTAGCTGTTGTTAAGGTTTGGAAATCCTATTTGGGGTTCCTTCCGATTTTGGGGCCCTTTCATCCTCCATTTTGAGGTCCCTGAAGGCCTCAAACTGCCATCTGCCAAGCGCTGATGCAGAGGCGGCCGTTTTGTGTTCCAGCGGCCATTTTGTGCTGCTTGTGACTGTGGGGAACCTTCTCTGAGCCTCAGTTGAACAGAGGCCTCTCTTTCTCTCCTGAGGCTCCAGAGTCAGAAGGAGGCCAGGCTCCTTGGGACAAAATTAAGGAAGTGTGTCTCTTTGTGTGTCTTTTTTGTCTCTTTTCTGAGAGGGTTTTCTTATTATACAGCTCTGCTCCTTCTGGGGAACATGGGTTTTAAAAGGGATCAGAAATGAGGAGGATAGTTTTAATACAAGCCTTATTCTTATTCTTCACAAACATTGGGCTTTCGCTCCTAAGAGGAGGCTAGTCCCCCCAAAAAAGGCCAAAAGTAGCTCCTTTGGGAGGTTTTAAAAGTCTCCTCAGTTTCTTATTAAGAGATTTTCACTCAAGAAGGAAGCCATCTCAAATGACCAAATAAAAATAGAAACAAACAAGAACAACAAAAATAAGGATTACAGACTAAAACAAACTGCTTATTTTTTAAAAAAGGAAAACCATTATTTGGAGAGTAAAAACAAGACTTTGGTGCTTCTATCCTTTTACAACTGATTTAGGCTGTATCTGCTCTACAGAAATAATCCGGTAAAAGCGTTGCTACCGTTGGCTTCTTCTGAGACTGAAAAAGTGTAAGTTGCCCAAGGGCAGCCAGTGAGTTTCTGTGGCCGAGTGGGATTTAAACTTTGGTTTCTCAGAGTACTAGGCCAATACTCAAACCACTGTACTGTATAATACTTAGTCGTAGGAGGTCTCTTTTATGTTCATATTTATTCAGAAGAGCCTTCCTTTGAGGCTGAGAGAGTGTGATATATGCAAGCTCACTCATGGATTTCCAAGGCTGAGTGAGGATTCAGATCCTGGTCTCCCGGTCCTAGTCCAGCCCTCAGTCCATGGCACCATGCTGTTTCTCTTTCAGACCTGCTGGACCCGAAAAGGCTGTGGAAGAGAGAGATGACTGATGAATGATTTCCACAAATATACTAGGAATGCCTCTGAGTGTGGCAGCTCTTCCCTGGTTCAGGCGAGGTCAAGCGTGAGGGTGGCAGGAACATCATCCTGGCAGAGATGCCAGTCCTGAGCTGATTGCCCAACAAATTTGGGGGCAAGCCACCCCCCACAAACTCCTTAAAAGCAACCCAACCTTTCCAACAGGGATAGGAATTTCAGATGTTGAGAATCTGATGTTGGCCATGCTTGCTAGAAGCTGCTGGGAGCTGCAATCCAGTTCTATCCAGAGG
>NW_024812923.1:0-2549 GCF_019175285.1 Sceloporus undulatus
ATGAAGACGTCTCTGCAAGCGGTCTTTCCAGTTTGTTCCATGGTCTTTCTTTCTTTCTTTCTTTTCTTTTTTACTTTGTTTTTTCTGTCTTTCCTTCCTTCCTTGTTTCTTTCCCTTTCCCTTCCATTCTTCTCCCTTCCCTTCCTTTCTTTCTTTCCCTCTTCCTACTGGGGACTTGTAGAGGGTGTGATGATGATGATGATGATGATGATGATGATGATGATGATATCCTATTCCTGTCTGTGTTTCAGTTTGGAGGGGATCCCTGAGATGCTTGAGGCAGAGAGCCTTCCCTCTTTGATGGTAATGTAATAAAGTCCTTTCCCCCTTTTCCCTCTTTATTGGAGGACTGTGCAAACTCATTCTTCTTTTCCCTTGAAAACAGGAAAACTATGACGAGAAGGAAGCCACAGGGAAAGGAAAAGATGGGGAGAAGGTGAATAACTCTTTGGACTCATGGATAACAAAACGGCGAAACTGGGGGGAAGAGGCTTTTAGCGTCAGGGCCAGCCCAAGGCCATCCCTTGTGGCCCATGGCCTCTCTTTCACTTCTCTTTTTAGGATTTGGGCAGCCATGATGCCTGTCCTACGGAGGCAGAACCTAATCCTGGGTCCACTTCAGACGGGTAAGTCCTTATGTCCCCACAAGTAGCCTTTCCAGAGCATAACCCTAGCCCCAGTTATTTCATGGTCTTTTTCCTTCCTTCCTTCCTTCCTTCCTTCCTTCCTTCTTTCCTTCCTTCATTCCCCTCCTTCCTCTTTTCCTTCCTTCTTTTTTACCTCGCTCCTTCCTTTCATTCCTCCCTCCCTCTTTCCTCCCTTCCTTTTCCACCTCTTCCCTCTCTCCCTTTCTTTTCCCTCCCTCCCCCTCCTTCTCTTTATTTTTTCCCCTTTCTTCCCTTCCTTTCTTTTCCTTTCCATCCCTTTCTTTTCCTTCAATCCTTCTCTCCCTCCCTCCTTTCTTCCATCTTCCCCGCTTCCCTCTCTTTCTCTCTATTTCCCCTTTTTCCCCCTTCTCTCCTTCTTCCTTCCTTCCCTCTTTCTTTCTATCCCTTCCTTTGTTTCCTCTTTCTTCTTACTGTGATTGAGGGATCATCATCATCATCATCTTTTCCTCTTCCTGTTTCAGTTTGGTACAACCACAGGTGACCAATGCAGAGGAGACCATCCCTGAGACTCTTGCAGCAGAGAGCCTTTCCTCTTTGACGGTAATTAAAGAGGCATTCCCCCCTTTTCTATCCAAATTCTGTCTAAATCTGTTTTTCTTTTATCTTCATAAGATGAGGATGAAGGTAGATGAAGCACCGTTAGGAGCCGCAGGGAAAGAAAAAGATGGGGAGGAGGGGAATCATAGAATCCTAGGCCTGGAAGAGACTCCAAGAAGGGCCCTGATCCAATCCAACCCCTTCTTCTGCCATGCAAGAACTCTCCATCAAAGCATCCCCAATGACAGATCCAGCCTCTGTTTAAAGGCCTCCAAGGAAGGAGACTCCACCAAAATCTCCAAGGAAGGAGTGTGTTCCTCTGTCAAACAGCCCTTACTCTCAGGAAGTTCTTCCTAATGTGGAATCTCTTACATCCATTGCTCCTTTGTGTCCTAGTCTCTGGAGCAGCAGAAAACAAGCTTCCTCCCTCTTCAATATGGCATCCCTTCCAATATTTAAACAGGGCTATTATCATATCACCTCTTAACCTTCTCTTCTCCAGGCTAAACATCCCCACCAGTTCCCTAAGTCCTTCTTCATAAGGCTTCATGGTTTCCAGACCCTTCACCATTTTGGTTCCCCTCCTTTGGACACATGGCTCCAGTTTCTCAATGTCCTTTTTGAATTGTTTTGCCCAGAACTGGACACAGGATCATTCCATTTGGGACTGACCAAAGCACTATGATTTCCCTTGATCTAGACCAGGGGTAGGCAACCTACGGCCTGCAGGTTGGATCCGGCCCAGCGAGGCCTTGGGACCGGCCCCAGCCCAGTCCTGCTGCTGATTGCCACCGGGGCCTTTGGCCTATCAGGAGGAGGCGGGCAAGCGGCGGGCAAAGGGGGGGGGGGCAATTGTCTATAGCCTAAAAAACTCTGAAGAACTCTTTCAACTCATGGATAACAAAAGGGCCACCCCAAGAACCTCCCCTTGAACCCCATGTTCTCCCTCTCACTTCTCTCCCCCCTCTGTTTGTTTATAGGATAAAGAGGCCGGTCCCTGTCCCACGGAGGCTGATCCTGGGCCCAGGTCAGACAGGTAAGTTCTTCTGTCCAAACGGCTGAATGACGGGCGCATGACAATGTCCTCGCAAGCAGCCTTTCTGTAGCTTCATCCTGTTTTGGGTCATGGCCTTTTCCTGCTCCGTTTCAGGGTCCCAGAGCCTCAGGGGAGACCCTCTGATGAAAAGCCCAGTGATCAGGCGTTTGATGAGGACGCATTTAACTCTTCCCCGGTAAGGAAGGAAGGAGACTTTTTAAGATGCATTTGCTTATTTCACTGTCTGCATCCCCCTCTTTTACTTATCCTTGTGTTTGCAATCTTTCAGCTTCCTACCCAAAGCCTCA
>NW_024812924.1:0-1045 GCF_019175285.1 Sceloporus undulatus
ATGGCACTGCAACTAACTACAGTTCCCAGAATCCCCTACCACTGAGCCATGCCACTGCAGCTAACTACA
Organism: Sceloporus undulatus; assembly: GCF_019175285.1. NCBI lineage: Eukaryota > Metazoa > Chordata > Lepidosauria > Squamata > Phrynosomatidae > Sceloporus > Sceloporus undulatus. Next base: position 70 of record NW_024812924.1, read on the forward strand.
GTTCCCAGAATCCCCTATCACTGGGTTATGGCAGTTAAAGCGATATCAAAAGGGATTAATTCTTCAGCGCGGAGGTAGCCTATTCCGTTGTTTCTCTACAGAAGCCCCTCAGCTTCCAACCCAGGCGAGCGAGCGCGCGAGCAACGCGGTTTGTGGTCCTCTATACTTTCTACCTCTATCGTCGCCGGCGGGCGGGCGGACGCAAAAGAGGGCAAAGAAGCCACTTCCGCCCTAAATGAGGGGCCCCTTCTCGCTGCAACTTCCGGTACCTAAGATGGCGGCGGTGCCGTCGTCGCTGCAGCCCTTTCTGAGGCTGCGGGTTGAGTTCCTGAGGACGGAGTGAGGAGAGGCGACGGCGGCTGTCCCGGGACAGGGCCCGCAGCCATCCCAGCCTATGTTCGCCCAGGTCGGGAGGAGGGAAGGGGCCGCGGGTGGCAGGGCTAAGGGCGCCGGCGGGGACCGAGCAGGACCTGGGAGAGGGACTCGCCCTTGGCTGCCCAGGAAGGGAAGAAGAGAAGAGTAGAGCTGGAAGAGACCCCAAGAATGGCCATCCAGTCCAACCCCATTCTGCCATGCAGGAAATCCCAATCAAAGCATCCCCATTGACAGATGGCCATCCAGCCTCTGTTTAAAGACCTCCAAGGAAGGAGACTCCACTACACTCTGAGGAAGGAGTGTGTTCCACTGTCGAACAGCCATTACTCTCAGTTAGTTCCTCCTAATGTTGAGCTGGAACCTCTTTTCCTGCAGCTTTGATCCATTGTTCTGGGTCCTGTTCTCTGGAGCAGCAGAAAACAAGCTTGCTCTCTCCTTAGTATCCCTTCAAACATTTAAACAGGGCGATCATATCACCTCTTAACCTTCTCTTCTCCAGGCTAAACATCCCCAGCTCCCTGAGTCGTTCCCCATAGGGCAAGGTTTCAGACCCTTCACCATTTTAGTTGCCCTCCTTTGGACACGCTCCAGTTTCTCAATT
>NW_024812924.1:1145-2549 GCF_019175285.1 Sceloporus undulatus
TAAACAGGGCGATCATATCACCTCTTAACCTTCTCTTCTCCAGGCTAAACATCCCCAGCTCCCTGAGTCGTTCCCCATAGGGCAAGGTTTCAGACCCTTCACCATTTTAGTTGCCCTCCTTTGGACACGCTCCAGTTTCTCAATGTCCTTTTTGAACTGTGGTGCCCAGAACTGGACACAATATTCCAGGTGGGGCCTGACCAAAGCAGAGTACAGTGGCACTATTACTTCCCTTGATCTAGACACTATACTTCTATTGATGCAGCCTAAAATCACATTGGCCTTGTTAGCTGCCGCATCACACTGTTCACTCATGTTCAGCTTATGGTCTACTTGGGCTCCTAGATCCCTTTCACATGTAGTTTCATTCAGCCAGGTGTCCTCCATCCTAGATCTGTGCATTTCATTTTTCTGCCCTAAGTGCAGTACCTTACATTTCTCCCTGTTGAACTGCCCCCAGTATTTCTCTTCTTATAGATTATTGATTATTGGTTATTTTAAAACTAGATTTTTAACCAGAAATCAGATTAAACATGTCTCTAGGCATTTGTAGGTCCTTCAGCATGATTCTGTGATCAACCTCTGGCAGATGTTGATCATAGAGTTGCACTGAAGGACCTGGAAATTCCTAGAGCAGTGGTTCCCAACCTTCCTAATGCCGCGACCCTTTAATACAGTTCCTCATCTTGTGGTGACCCAAAACCAAGAAATTATTTTTGTTGCTACTTCATAACTGTAATTAAATAGGTGTTTTCCAATGGTCTTAGGCAACCCCCATGAAAGGGCCATTCGACCCCCAAAGGGGTCCCGACCCACAGGTTGGGAGCCACTGTCCTAGAGAGATGTTCTCTTAGGTAAAAAGAATAGTGTTCCCTTATTTGTGTTTTTCCACATTCACAGAGCTCCATTGCCCTGAACCCCAGTGAATGTGGAGGTACCACTGTAGTTTTGATTAATATGTATGTATATGTGTGTGTTTCTGTATGAAGGCTGATTTCTCCTTTTGTTGTTGTAAATAAAACTACATTTGTAACTTACATTTTGGGAGTCCAGTTTTTAGAATGCGCAGACCTGACCCCAGCATTTTAGTTACTCGAATCCCTCTTGCAGCCATCCTTTGAGCTCATGAAATCCCTCCTTTGTATACTGATTGTGGGTGCCCTTTTGGGACCCTTGCATTTTGGGTAACATACCACACTTACTCGTAAAAATCTCCTTTAAAAATCACACAAGAGGAAACAAATGACAGTGTTAGTCACAGGCCTGCATTTTTTAAGATTTTGGTGTTCTAGTTTGAGATGGTATGGAGGGATATCATTGAGGCAGGTCACTCTTCCTTCTAGCCATGTGGTACTGGGTCTGGGAAATAAAGGCCTGTTACAGACTGCCAAAATAAAGCTGCTT
>NW_024812925.1:0-2549 GCF_019175285.1 Sceloporus undulatus
GAGGAATGAGAGAACGGATTTGAGAATGGATAAGAATACCGCACAGACCTCTGTTGGAACGTTCTCATCACGTTACAGCTCTCTGGGAACACATTCAATCTGTAACTTCCTGGAACACATGTAGAACACATTTAGAACGTTCTCAGAACCCGATTGGAACACATACGTGCGGTATTCTTAAATGTGTTCCATTCTCATCACGTTCTGAAAATGTTCTCAGAACGCAGTGCGGTAATCTCCAGAGTGTATAAGAATATTTAGAAATGTTTATTACAATAGTTATAATTTAGTTATGTATATATATAGTTATAATTTAGCATAATAGATTTAACTGTAAATAAAAGGGAAGAAATGGGGAAAATTTGATAGTCAGTTTTAAAAAAAAACTTCTTAAAGTGAAATGCATTAGACTTGATAAATTTATTTTACAGGAAATAATGAAAACTCAATCACTTGACCCTGTGCAAATGCCACACCTTCTCACTCACAAATGTACCAAATAGATAAGGCAGTGCAAGGAACAATTTTGAAGTCACCCTACCCCTAGCCTTGAAGAGAGGTGGGAAAAATATATTATTATATTGCTGATGATGTCCTTACTGCTGGTGGTATGGAGACTGCTGGGGGCAGAGGGAACTGGGATTTGTAAGTTTAGTTGAGCTGTCTGGAATCCCATTTAGTTGAGCTGTCTGGAATCCCACATTTAGCAGCTGTGAATGACCAAAAAATACAAGCCTGGCCCTAAAGTACAAATTATGAATACTGATCATGATTTCAAGTAAGCACCTTACTGATTGTTATCCAACAATTAATTATTAATGAATGATCAATTTATGCTTCCTGTGTTCTGCAAAGTAAATCTACAACCTTCTCTCTGATTTTCAGGGTAGTACTTGAGATACTAGTTACACCTAGAGGAGCTAAAGAATAAACTCAGCTCTGCAGTTGGTTTGCCAGAAGTTAAGGTTTCTGGGATACTATTAAAAGATTGGTGGGGATGTTTTTGTTACTGTGAACTCTGCTGTGATTCTGATATGGATTCCCAGGACTGGTAAATACCAGCAGGAAACAGCGTCCTGGTGGCAATTCTAGGGTTAGGGAGTGCGCACCAACCACATGCTCCCTAACCCTAGCATGTCACGGCGGTGGCGTATTGGTGGCTTCATGTCCATACGGGGTCTGCCATTGTGATGTAAGTGACGCACAGTGTATAGGTGTCACTGCACGTCGCTTACATCATGAGTGTGCCAATGATGCACTCGTGATGTCTGCATGGCATCCCAAGTAGAACCCATGCATGGCATCCCAAGTAGAATCTAGTTTTTCCGGGTTCTTTTTGGGGCAGAGAGACACTGTGTGGTTTGGCTGCTGCAGCATCCCTCCAGAGGAAAACTGGGCACCTCCAGCCCACCCTTTTGGGGCGGTCTGTCGAAACCCCCCCCCCCCCCAGTCTCCAGGCCTGCATGTTTTATTACTCCTCTCCAAAAGATATATATATATATATATATATATATATATGGGGAAATATGCAGGCATAGGCAGAAATCAGAATGACAGAGAAGGACAAGGGTTTTACTAAAATAAAATAAAATATTTCTTCTAACCAATCAAAATAGCATGCCAATCAGGATCAAGTCTTCAGCGCTTACTTTAGAGTAGGGAGTGGGCAGAATGTGACATAAGATTTCCAAAGCTATTTTGGGTGCCCTTAGGTACTCCAGACTTCCCAGACATTCTTTTATCTAATAAAAAGGAATGACTTGCCTATTTTGGAAACCTCAAGGAGCAGCAATTCACCTCTTAAATATATCACAGCTCCTCCTTCCATTTGTTCAATATTTTAAAATGCTAGTTTTTGTAAACAAAACAAAACTTTTTGTATATTCTGGTGATTTCACCCACCCACCCCACCCCAGTTTTTGGCATTCCACAAAGTCCCAGAAAGACAAGAAAAATAGGTTTTGTTTTGTTTTTTGTTTTATTCATTTTGTCAGCAACTGTGGCTGGCATCTTCAGAGAATGCAGGCATGGAAGAGAGTGGAGTATATATACTGCTGGTTGAGAGGAAGTGATTTACATGTTAATCTATGTATTGGTCTGTTTTTGAATGGCAAGCCCTCAGAATGTCTATTTAATTAATGCTCCATTGTCTGCTGGGAAACCCCCTGACCCTGGTGGTTTTCATTTGCCTTTGCTGTATCTTGATTTTGGTGTTTTTCAGGACTGGTAGTCAAGCTTTGTTTACTTTAAGGGTTTCTTCTTTCCTGTTGAGATCGTCCAGGTGTTTATGGATTCAATGGCTTCCTTGTGCATTCTGACTTGATAGTTGTTGGCATGGTCCAGAATTTCAGAGTTTTCAAACAGCATTTTATATCTAGGATGGTTTGTAACATGTTCTGCTACTGCTGTTTTTTCTGGTTGGCCCAGTCTGCAGTGTCTCTCGTGTTCCTTGATTCTTGTTTGAACACTGCATTTGGTGGTCCCTGTGTAGACTTGTCTGCAGCTGCATGATATGTGGTAAACTCCTACGGCTGTGAGAGGGTCTCTCT
>NW_024812926.1:0-2548 GCF_019175285.1 Sceloporus undulatus
CCCCGAATATCTCAGGAAGGCCCTATATATCCCAAGGCCCCCTCCTCCAGGACCTCCTTCCATTCTTCCCCCCAGAACCTCTCACTCCCCTGAAGGCCTCAAATGTCGACTGCTAAGAACTCAGGCAGAGGAAGCCATTTTGTATTCTGGCGGCCATTTTGTGTGCTGTTTGTGAGTGTGGAGAATGTTCCAGAACCTTCTCTGAAGCCTCAGTTGAACAGAGGTACACTGTTGCCAATTTTGTGACTTTCACACGGAAATTGGGATTTTTGAGTGCTTTCTGTGTCTGGCTTTATTCCGTGGAGATTCAGAGACTTTTGCACATTTCAGCTCCAGCCCTGAAAAAAAATCCCAATTTCCGGGACAAACCCCCGAAATTGGGAACAGTGGCCCTGACTCTGAGAGAGAACAACCGATCCCTTTTGGAGTCACACGGAGAGTTTTCAGCCGATCAGACAGAGGAGAGTGGTCGTCGTCCCCACCCCACCCCCAGGAAAAGCTCAGCCAGGGCGGACACCTGGGACACAAGGCTCTTATACACACACACACACACACACATATATATATATATACACACACACAACACACACCCACACACACATGCACAAACACACACAGAGATAGATAGGTAGATAGATAGATAAATAGATACACATAGACGCATACACAAACACATAATATATACATATATATGTGTGTGTGTGTACACACATATATATATATACACACACAGTCAAACATACATACATGTCAGTGTTACCAATTTAAGTCCACTTCTTCAGCTGCTTTTGGATTTAATAATGATAACAATAATGGTGATGATGATAGAGAGATAGATCTTGTAGCACCTTTGAGTCTCACTGAAAAAAAAGTTGGCAGCATGAGCTTTCCTAGACTTAAGTGTACTTTCTCAGATGCATAGGAATTGTAGTTTACTTTGGCATCAGAGCTCTTTCTCACAAAACTACAATTCCCAGGGTTCCCTAGCAATGGGTCAGGGCAGCTAAAGTGGTCTTGAACTGGATTATTTCTGTCTTGGACCCAACTCAGACTGCATCTTCACTCCAGAGACAATCCAGTTTCATACCGTTTTAACTGCCATGGCCCAGTGCTATGAAATCATGGGAATTGTAGTTTGATGTCACACCAGAGTTTGTTGAGAGAGAAGGTAAAATGTCTCACAAAACTAGAATTCCCAGGGCTCCCTAGCACTGAGCCAGGGCAATTAAAGGGGTGTCAAACTGGATTATTTCTGCAGTGCGGTTGCAGCCGAACACGTTTCTATTTTGCACAAAGCTTCCTGGACCCCCTTCATGTCAAAATAAATATCTTAAAGGTATTAGAAGAATTGAAAGATTCTTTGTTTGGTTCAAAGGTAATTTTGAGAGTTGAAATAAGATACAATTATTTTTATTGAATTAGGTTTACATTTATTTGCAAAAAGATACGCTATATTAATAAATATATAAATAAATCCTATTGTTATTGTTATTATTATTATTAACATTACAGGAACTTTCCAGGGATTTTGACTGAATATTCAGGGTAATATGGGGGGATTCCATGAATTTTGGTAAAACATGCCGGGAAATATCTTAGCAACACTGGTCCGGCCCACTCCAATCTCTTTGAACTGAGGACTACAACTCTCAAGTCTCCTTCCTTCCTTCCTTCCTTCCTTCCTTCCTTCCTTCCTTTTTGCCTAGCTGCCTTCTGTCACTGGTGTTACTGCTCTTGTTGTGGTTGTGTACCTCCAAGTTGTTTCTCACTTATGGCGACCCTAAGGAAGCCCTTCGCAGGCTTTTCTTGGCACGATTTGTCCAGAAGTGGTTTTGCAAGTGCCTCCCTCTGAGGCTGAGAGTGTGACTTCTTGCCTAAGGTCACTCAGTGGGTTTCCGTGGCCCAAGAGGGCATTCGAACCCTGGGCTCCAGGGTCATAGTCCAATGCTCCAGCCACTAAACCACACTTTCTCTTACTTGAGGTTTGTTGTTTTTTGTGGGTGGCTTCAAGTCATTGCCAACTTCTGAGGAGCCTCTCCTGGGGTTTCCTTGGCAAGAGTTGTTCAGAGGAGGTTTGCCATTGCCTTCCCTGAGGCTGAGAGAGTGTGACTTCTTGCCCAAGGGACCCAGCTGGTTTCATGGAGGAGTGGACATTGGACCCTGGCCTCCAGAGTTGTAACCCAACACTCAAACCACTGCACCACACCGCCTCCCACTCCCATGTACAACCTGAGAAATAAGTGCACTTTTTTCTGTTGTTCCTGTGTGTCTTCAAGTTGTTTCTAATTTATGGCAACCCTAAGGCAACCTTATCAAGGGGTCTTCTTGGTAGGTTTCTTCAGAGAGGGGTTGCCATTGCCATCCTCTGAGGCTGAGAGAGTGTGACTTGCCAAGGGTCACCTAAGTCTAAAACACACCGCAGCAATAATCCAATCTGAGACCACTTTAACTGCCCTGGCTCAGTGCTAGGGAATTCTGGGAAATGTACTTTTGTGAGACATTGAGCCTTCTCTGTCAGAGAGCTCTGGTGCCACAATAAACTCCATTT
>NW_024812927.1:0-2548 GCF_019175285.1 Sceloporus undulatus
CAGGATAAAAAAATCGACTTGGGTTCTTCTATCCTTTATAACCGACTGAGGCTGTATCTGAACTGCAGAAATAATCCGGTTGGAAACCACTTTTTTTTCTTTTGTAATTTATTTATAAACAATCCTTTGCAAACAGAAATAAAAAAACATACCAAGACATTTGCATAACAAATACAGCTACAACAACAAAAAAGTACAAATACATACAACATACACAGACAACATGCAATAAATAAATCCTGATATACAAAACTGTCAGAAATGTACTATTAAGTTACTTCCAAGTTAAGCTAAGATGACCCTTTTATTTAATTTACTTAAATTGCTACAAGGTATCAATACATGTTAAACCTTTAATGTTCATGTTGACTTTCCATATGAAATCTGGGATCGTAAATTAATAATTAGTATTACAAAATAAATCAAAGCATGATCAGTCCTCTTTCGTTTTCTCAACTGATTTTTCCCTCATGATTGCGGTTAAAATGTCCAATCTCTTTGCTTCTCTTAGTTTAATTATCCACTCCTCTATTTTAGGAATTTGGATGTTTTTGCAATACTGTAAGTGAACATGTACAAAATTAGTCTGGGAAATCTTTTAGCTACTTCCTTTTTCAGTTTACATGTCATATTGAGCAAAAAGATCAAAGGGTTTAAAGGTATTTCTTCCTGTAAATGCCATCAAAGAAAACCATTATCCTGAAATATGGAAACAAGCTAATATAACTTTGCTGTTAAAAGAAGATAGAGATGCAATTGAAGTAAAGAGCTATAGGCTAATTTCCTTATTAAATATGGATTATAAATTATTTTCTATGATTTTGGCCCATAGACTCAAAAAGGTTCTTAAAGACTGGATTCATAAGGACCAATTGGGATTTCTCCCTCACAGACAACTCAGAGATAACATACAAAACATCTGAAATATAATTGAATATTTTCAAAGGCACAACGAAAAAAACACTTTTTAGAAAAGGCCTTCGATAACATAGGATGGGATATGTCATTTGCGACACTTGAAAGATGGAAATAGGAGCTTCTTATTTAAGATGGATAAAGGCAATGTATAGAGATCAAAGACTAATTGTTAACTATAAAAACCAGAAGAGTTTAAGATTTCTAAAGGTAAATGGCAAGCTTTCCCACTATCACCGCTTTTGTTCATTCTGATCCTTGAAGCACTGAATAATAGGATAAGATTAGAAAATAAGATGAATGGAATAAAAATTAACATACATTGAGTTTAAAATGAGAGTCTTCTCAGACGACATTTGTATTCCCTGGAGAACCCAGAAAAGAGCACAAGGCAATTGATGGATGTAATACAGTGGTACCCCGGGATACGAATGCGCCGCGTTACGAAATTTCCGGGTTATGAAAAAAAATCAATAGAAAAAATAGTTCCGGGTTACGAAGGTTATTCCGGGTTACGAAGAAAATTTTGGTGCTTTTCGGCGCTATTTTGCACGAAATCGCGGCTTTTCCCCATTAGCGCCTATGGCTTTTTCGGCTTACGAAGCCTTTCGGGTTACGAAAATGGCGGCGTAACAAATTAATTTCGTAACCCGGGGGCCCACTGTAGTGGAATTGGAATATGTTTCAGGACTAAAAGTAAAGAGAGACAAAACAACATTAATAACAAAAAATATGGGAAAAAGGAAGAACAAATCCTCGAAGAAATTAGTGGATTTAAAATGGGAAAGAAAGTTAAATATCTAGGAATAAATGTAACAAATAAAAACTCATATCCATTTCACAATAACTATGAGACAAATGGAAGGAAATCAGAAAAGACCTAGAAAAATGGGGGAAATTACACTTATCGCTATTAGGAAAAATATCACTGATCCAAATGGGTTTCCTTCCTGAAATACTGTTTCTGTTCCAAGCGATACCCTTCATCCAGAATGAAAACCCATTGAATCTCTGGCAAAAAGAAATCTCAAAATTCATTTGGAATTAAAAAAAGAGCCAGGATAAAAACTAAAATACTTTGTGACGACTTTATTATGCTGCTTGTTGTTTAGTTTGGATTAGAGAATGGTTTGTGTTAGAGAATGAACAAATGTTATGTCTGGAGGGTGAACATTTAAGATTTGGGTGGAATGGATATCTAATTTACGGCAAAGAGAAAGTTCATAAAGAAAGCACAAATCATTTCGTAAGAAAAGCTCTATTGAAGATCTGGGGAAAAACAAGTGTAGAATATGTCCCAAAATACCTTTATGGTGTTGCCGCATGAGGCTCTTTTTGAGAGAAAAAGGATCCAGAAAACTAAATGGTTAAGATAAAAGGATGTCCTGAAAGAATCGCAAGGAAAACTAGAGATCAAAACACAAGAAGAACCTAAAGAATCTGGCCTAGATTGTCAATGGTATCTTTATCATCAAATGAGGGAGAGATTTAAAATAGATGTGAAATTAGAAGGAATACAAAATGCAAAATGGGAATTGTGGAAGCCATGCTCCATGTTCATTCCATGCCTGATGAGAGTGTTGGGTGCGAGGCATTGGAGAAGCATCCAGCTGTGTTTCTCTAGCCAGAAGCA
>NW_024812928.1:0-2548 GCF_019175285.1 Sceloporus undulatus
AGTGTTATAAAGTATATAATCAGGAATTGTTTTCCCAGCAATGCAGGCAAGTGTGAAAATCTTCTATGTCATCAAAATGCTGTGCTCTGAAGCTGTCCAGACAGCAGCGCAAAAGGGCTGTCTATTTTGGTCCTTAACTCATCATAAATTATACTCTTTGTAGACAGTCAACAAAAACAATTAAAAATAAATTAAAAATAAAACAAATTAGCCAAGTTTAGTAGTAGTGAGAACCTTTGTATTGGGGCAATCTTCAAGTATGTAACACTTCACACCAGCCCTCCAGAAGCCACCACATTTCATGTCCTCTGAAGAAGATTTCCGCTGGCACCCTAATTAGTAGCATTTACTGTAGTCACCAGATTGATAATCTTCTGGAAAACATTTAGCCTTTTGTATTTATAATTACATTTGTTTTAACTATGTAAATTTTATCTCTGGTTCTTAGGACTCTGTTTTAACATGTTGACACAGCTTTGGCTAGTTTATGCTTTTACTGTAAATGTTGTGATTTTATTGATTGGTTTTGGTTTTTTGTGTTTATATTTGTAAATGCCTCATAGGGCACTGTCACTGCTATTTAATTATTTTAAATATATAAATAAATAAAGAGTGGTTTGGTGTTTCATTGTATAGAATGGATACATCATTTAAAATCCATGCCTATGGTTGGATAATTTTTGAAAATAATAATATGCCAAATAATTTAGCTGGCATCCCTCTAATTGGCCTCAGATTTAAAACAATTTAGTTTTAATTTAATTTTAACAGAGATTTACTTTTACCTGGTATTATTTGAATTTGAACTGAGCTAAATTATCATCTATAGTGTGCTACAGTCTTAATATGTTTGCATTATTTTTTTTAAAAAAAAATACTTACTTGCTTTTGCCTTTATATACTGTGGCATATGAACCTTCTCCTAGTTTTTCCAGTTTTTCATATGAGTCTGCTTTTCCAAATTTGGGACTTGTTGGCTGAACAGAGAAAGAAAAAGGATACATTTTTCAATGATCACGTGCCAATATTAATTTCATTCAATCATCCATGAAGACCAAATGTTATTACCAAAACTAATGACATTATACCTCAGAAATGTTATGCTGGATATTGTCATCTATCAAGGACAGCGGCTAATGTTATCTATTTAAAACATCACTCCACACTCCAGATGGTCACTGCCTATTTCAACAGTATTCCTGTAACTGTGGATATATCAGAAGGCTTAGTTTGCAAAAGAATAAAATTTGGATTTGATGCAGGTTCTGTAAAGATGTGAAAAACTAACAGCTGCATAAAAAAAGTATGATTTATCAGATATAAAAGTGAGTTTACTTTCCATGTTGGATGATACAATCAAATAAACTGACAAAATACCATTCCAAACTGTCAGGACAACCAGATGCTTGTACAAAAGAATCAAAGCTATCTTTCTGAATATTGCCATACTTTTCTAAACTTTTTTTGGTACCATCTCTACATAGCTAGGCATGTTTGTTGCTTGTCACCAACAGAAGCTTACCACTAGAAACAGCAGTGATACCACAAAAATAAACAGAAAAACCTGTTTAGGACTTTCAAAAGTGCACAGGGGGTGGGGTGGGCTATGGTGTGGGAGATTGCTCTTGCCTCATAGAGCATGCTGCAGTTGTGACTTGACAGTTCCCAGTAATTCTCCATCCAGGGTTTATTGTTAGATACAATTCTTAAAAAGCCTTGGACCTACATGCTTCTTCTAGCACAGTTCTGGAGGAAGTAATGAGAAGCTTTTGCTTCTACCTCTGGTTAAGTAGAGTTGACCATTCTGTCTGAACTCAGACTGTAGTCAGCCTTAACTGTGATCTATTCAAATAGGTCAACCTCATTAAGAAAGCCTTGGCTTTACCTGTAGACCATAGTTAAGAATTATCACAGTGAATCCAGGTTTATATATAAAACAGAAGGCTGCTATTTTAAAATGGAGATGAATTGTTCCCATCTGGAGTGATGGCTGGTAATGTTATGCCCAGCCTGGCTGATGACTCAGGAGAGGAGTCTGACTCTGAGCCTGGCCCTAGTTCTGCCCTGACAATACCAACAGAGATTGCTGCCTGAGAGGATGATCAGGACCCCAACGTCCAGGCAGTACAGCCCCTTGTCAATGTTGGTATGTCAGAGGAGGAGACAGAGGCCAACTTATCAGTGCCTTCCTACAGCCAGAGATCTGAAAGGGAGAGGCTGCAGCAGTTTCAGAGGCTTTGTATGAGACACTAAGCAATTAGGGATCAGTTGCACCAGTGAGGGCTGGAGATAAAAGCCTGGAAGGAACGCCAGAACCTTTGTCAGAGGTTAACTGATTCCCCTGGTGAAAGCACCTTGTTAGTGAACTCTCTTCTTGACTTGGACCTGTGGAACTTGGACTGACCATTCTGCTTTTCTGGAACCCTTGACCCATTTTGGTCTTCTTGTCTATGCTGATTGTTTGACCCTTTGGCTTCAACCCAGACTGATTACAGATCTTGCTTTTGGAATTTTGCCTTATGCTTTGTAATTCTGCAATTCAAGACTT
>NW_024812929.1:0-1939 GCF_019175285.1 Sceloporus undulatus
AAGCCAGTTCGAATGCAATTCGCATTCACGTAAATTTGCTAAACTAGCAAATTCACATGAATGCGTTCTGGCCCCACTTGCTTTTCATTCGAAATTAAGAGAAATTCCTTCCGTTTGGTAAACTCCTTAGAAGAATAGTGGAGGATAGGGAGTCTTGGATATGTCCCATCCACAGGGACAGCATGAGCTTGAACACTGTCCTTTCATAGTTTTTGCCATCTTAACCACACTGCTTGGCTACATGTGTCCCGTTTTTAATAAATGAAACCTTGGAGGGTTTGCAAACCAGTCTAGAAAGGGCTCAAGGAAGCCATAAGTGGAGCATGGACCCTACCCAAGGGCCCTTCCCAATTCTCTGCCACACCTCAAAGGAGATTTTGTATTGGGATTTGCCTTTACTTGAAGTCTGGGCAATGGAGTGGTAGAACTGCAGTGGACTCTTGTGATTCCCTCCCTCAGCCGAGGGGGTCCAGCCTGCTACCAACTAGGCCTGAACTGGTGTCTCTTAGGGTGGATGCCAGGGCAGATCATAGATTCTTGGTGTGTGCCAATGCACCCACTCAGCAACCCACTCACCAAGTCCTTGCTCCATCATCTCCCTTTGTGAATGTCTGTGTTTACCAGGGAGTCTTCATGGCGCAGTGGTTAAATACCTGTATTGCAGCCACTCACTCAAAACCATAAGGTTCAGTACAAGCAAAAGGTCTGAAGCTTGACTCAGGCTTGCATCCTTTCGAGGTCACTAAAATGAGTACCCAGATTGTTGGGGGCAATTAGCTTACAGTTGTAAATTGCTTAGATACTGCTAGTTCAGTATGAAGCGGTATATGAATGAAGCTGTCTGTTTGGAGTATATCACACGGAGCTTTTGGGTGGTTTTGTGGCTCAGTTCCAGCTCACTTCCGAAGTGATAGCACTTCCAACGATACAGTTTCACGTCATAAAGGGACTGTTTTATCAGATGCCATTGATTTCTATGGGAGCCGCTTGCAAATTGCTTCAGCAGTGTTTCTGAAGTCACTCCTCCTCATTTTGGTAAAAACAAGTAAAAAGTGACTCCAGAGAATTCACTTCCAGGCTGCCTCCGATTGCACTGCGATTTGTTCTGGTGTGGAAAAGCACTCCAATGCCACCACCTTGGCCCCTGCGTCCTGCTCCATCATTCCCCTCCTCCTCCTTCATGCCATCTGCTCTCTGCCAAGCAGCCAATCCCATCATCCCCTGCATCCACTGCGTCCTTCTAGACCCCAATCTTCTCCACTCCTTCACCCTGACACCAATCCCATCATCCCTTGCCTTCTCCTAGCCCCCCTTCTGCTCTCTGCCTCGCCGCCACACCAATCCCATCATCCCCTGCCTTCTCCTAGACCCCCATCTGCTCCACTCCTTCACCCTGACACCTAACCCATCATCCTCTGACTGCTCCTGCACCCCCATCACGCCCCCTCTGCCACCTAACCCTGTCTCTTATCGCAAGACACATTCACGCAAATGCACACACACACACACACACACACACACACACACACACACATCTATATTCATATTCACGCAAACACACACACATTCACGCAAATCCCAATCCTGGCTCCAGCAACCCCCAGCGACCTATCCCATCATCCCCTGACTGCTCCTGCATCTTGATCCTGGCCCCAGGGACCCCCAACGACCTATCCCATCATCCCCTGACTGCTCCTGCATACCGATCCTGGCCCCAGGGACCCCCAGCGAGCTATCCCATCATCCCCTGACTGCTCCTGCATCCTGATCCTGACCCCAGGGACCCCCAGCAACCTATCCCATCATCCCCTGACTGCTCCTGCATCCTGATCCTGGCCCCAGGGACCCCCCGTGACCTATCCCACCATCCCTTGCCTTCTCCTAGACCCCGATGAAGGATGACAGCTAAGGAGGGGGCAGGGAAGGAGGACAGCATCCA
>NW_024812929.1:2039-2352 GCF_019175285.1 Sceloporus undulatus
TAATACAATGTGCACTCACTCCCCTTTGCTTGAGTCCACATCACGTGACTTGCTTGGAATCGAACTGACTGCACTTGCCCCTCACTTTGGAAGGACCACAGAAAGGCAACCAGGTGTGGAAAAACATCACGTTTTCACCTCAGTCCGCATTGCTAGAGTGTAGTGACTCTGGATCTGGTGTGAAAAAGCATCATGCTTTGCATTGCTAGAACAGCAGTGACTGCGGATCTGAGCTGCAACCCCCCCCCCTGTGTGATAAAGGCTTTTGGTTTGGTTGGTTCAGTGCCTGCGTCACCTGAGCCAACAAGTGTGG
>NW_024812929.1:2452-2548 GCF_019175285.1 Sceloporus undulatus
CTGAGCTGCAACCCCCCCCCCATGTGTGATAAGGTCTTATGTTTTGTTTGTTCAGTGCCTGCGTCACCTGAGCCAACAAGTGTGGCTTTTCTGGGG
>NW_024812930.1:0-2548 GCF_019175285.1 Sceloporus undulatus
TGTGCTACCTGTTTATGTGTGCATGGGATTGTACATGTGTGTGTTTTGTGAGCCTATATTTGCAGTGTAAAGAGGTAATGCTCTGAAGTTCTAGTACGTCAGGGAGAACGAAATCCAAGATGTTCTTGTGCCTATGTGTATTATCCTGTTCATCTTTAGTATCTCAGCTGTATCTCAGTAATTCTACAATGCATAAGCATTCAAAGATTCTGGGGAAGAATTCAGCCTGTTGCAGCTCATGATTATTTAAACATTGTGGCTAAGGCTAATAATGTATTAGAAAATGTAAGGAAGTTTGTGCTTCACTAGTGGAGCCTCTAGAGGGCAATGTGACTTTGTGAATGATTAGATTAGAAAAATAGCTGATGAATGGGAGGGAGGAAAAGACTAACATCACAGTATTTAATTCTTATTGATTGGTACAAAAGACAACAGAATTTCAGAAGTAAACATGCTTTTATGAATTGGATTTCAAGTTGATGCTTACAAATTTTGTCATTTTTTGCATGGAATATTTAAGTAGATGTGAAAATACACTGGTTTACTCCTTTTTATAAAAGTAGATCTTTGGACCGCTGTCCTCCCAGGCAGTTGTCCTCCGAAGCTAACTTTAGATATTAACTATCAAAAAGGTTTAATGTTAAAGGATATAAAACATACAAGTACTAACATTATAAAGGAAGACTCAAAATGTGATGCTAATATTTCTGAGATATCAGTTTTTATTGTTCAAACTGAGCAGTCACTTTATTAGAATCTGGAATTCTGTGAAAAACTAAGTATAGGTTGAGTCTCCTTTCTCCAAAATGCTTGGAACTAGAACCTTCGCTGAACAAATCTTGCTAAGAAAATCCTATTAAAGGTTCTCCTTAGGATTGTCATAAGTCAGAAACTACATGAAGTCACACAGCACACGCAATGAGATATCATGGAAATGGGACCCAAGACTAAATATGAAATTTGTTTATGTTTTGTATATACCTTATGCACATAACCTGAATGTTATTTTATGCACAATATTTTAAATACTTTTATGCATGAAATAAAGTTTGTGTGTACAAAACAAAGTAACACCAGACAGCAAAGGTGTCACTATCCTAGCCACCCATATGGACAGTTTGGGATTTTGGAGTACAGTATTTCAGATTTCAGAATAAGGGATATTCAACCTGTATCCTTTCCAGAACTGTGACATAGGAGCCACTGCAACTTGTTTGTCTCTGAGATTAAAAAGCTAGAGCACATGGGAAATGTTGGTGGTTTGGCTCTTTGTTATACATTCATGCCATATAGGCTAAATTTTTGGACATTATCAGAATAATAATATGGAAGAGTCATATGGTTTGGCAGAGAACACATTAACCTTACAAGCTCTAGAAGAAACCCCTTGTACTTTATTCACAGAATGCTTTTAAAAGTGAGAAATAGCCAGTGCAATGTGAAGGAGAAATGCCTCTCTGTCTGTTAGAAAAAGCTTCCTCCAAGATTGGAAGATAGTTTTATATATAAACTTTTGTCTGAATGTTATTAGCTTAGAATTTGAAAACTACAAAAATCTCCACAACAAAGAATGATTATTCAGATTGGCAGACATGAGTGATTTAGATATGCCAAAGATAGAAAAAATACAGATAATGAATGGGCTCTGATCATGAGAATTTGTAAAAATACCATAGATGGAAGGAGTAATAGTGAAAAAGAGAGAGGTAAAGATATAGGAAAAAAATGAGCAGATCAAGTCTTATGCACTCAGATAGATGAAGGAACTTTGTTTAGAATTTTATTTATATGTATGTAATAAGAGTATGTGTTGGTATGTAATTGTTGTTGTTGGTTTTGCATTTTGTCTTTGTTTTGGTTCCTGTTCTTAATAAAAAATTGAAATGAATAACAAAGCATCCTCCAACTAAGTAGAAAAGGGATGGGTTCAGAAATACGACATGCAATGCATATCATGGGTGCATGTTTGTGAGGATGTACTTCTAATCAGTGGTATCCTGCATGAGCCTGAATACCTTATATTGCTTGCTATTTTCTGAAGTGTGTCAAGGAGGCTTTCTTAAGTCCCTAAACTGTTGTCTTTGACTGCTCCTAGATCCAGCAATGGGTTTTTCCTTACCTTGAAAACCCCATATGGTCTCCTCCCCAATCTCTTTTTTCCTGATTCCCCCTGGCTTGTTAACCTTGATTCACCATCTGAAGGTGTTTTGCTTCCTTCTCAGCCCTTTGGTTTTTCTCCCTTGACACTATGTTATGGTTGTAACTGCATCCTAGAACACTTGTGTGATGACACATTAAAAGTCTTTGGCGCTCACCCTTAGTTCTCATCACCTAGTATTATTCAGCCTAAGGAAATACATTTCTGCAACATGGGATTTTAGAATATTAGGTTCTTGGGACAGTGGCCTGATGTCTTTTAGTCTTTAAAAAACTGTGTACACTGATGCTTCTGTTGTAGTGGTAAAGATAATAAAGAATAATCCACTGTTTTCCAGCTGTGATAACAAACAGTGATGAATCTCATGCTCAGACTCCAGGAAAAATGAGC
>NW_024812931.1:0-2548 GCF_019175285.1 Sceloporus undulatus
CAAAGGTGGGAGTGGTGAATAGTGTAAGGCTTTGCTAATGGTAATACATTACCTAGCTGGATCTTGATTCCAATTGCTGAGGGTCCAGAAAGGGGAGAGAATTCAATAACTCCAATGGCAAGTGGGGCCGGTGAGTGTAGTGAGGTATTTAGCAATGTACACCAATGGACTGTCTGTCTGTAACTGGACTGAAACTGAAGAACAGCCGGATGGGGCTGATATTTATACTGAAGTCGTTGCTTGGGGGCAGAAACCGAGCATTCAAAAAGGTTTAAATTGCTTTAGGATGTTTCCTGGGTGGGGAAAGAATTGTCTGAAACTGAAATAAATGCAATGGGTGCTTGGTGGAAATACTTCAGCCAAAAAGGATTATCACACCGGCTCTTAGGTCCTTCTTGGCTCTGAATTCTGGTCCCGTTCACAAGCCAATGTATAGCACAGTCTGAAGGCGACACTCCCAGAGCTCAACAATAACACAGCAAGAACAGAAGCAAATCTCCAGATATAGGCATTGGCAATGCACAAACTACTTTCCACACTTAAAAATAACTCACACACAGATGATTTCCTCCAAGTCCTTGGAGGTTCTTTATCTTGAGTTGCAATATAAAACAAATATTTACCAGCTCTCCTCTTTGAATTCTATCCACTTCACAATCACTTATACACCCAACACCAACCCACACCAATTCGCATGTCAGTTGTATCCTGTATTGGTTGTGAGTCATCTCCTGGTGCCACACAGCATGAAGCATCCTCTGCAGTTAGCTTGCATCATGCCATGTGCTCTGACTCAACACTCATATGGCAGTCTCACAGGAAATGATGCCACTTTTCAATTAAAATAGTTTTACATATATTTAATGGAATATCTTTTAACTACAGTACCTGACTATTTCCTTCCACTGATTTCCTCATGGCAGTTCCCCTTCAATCACTTCTTTGGTAGCTCCTATGAGTAAGAATACAGTCATTAAATGGATTTGGGGCATCTAGAACAAGGTCATGCTCAGGTCACTCGCACCAACTTTATTAATTTAATCTCAAATAGGGAGGGGTGAACATGGGGCTAAATCTTGGGGTAACACTTTCCTCTCTTATCATTGAGATTCAGTCTTGTCTTTCATTGTCCTCCTTTACAGAAGAATTTGTCAGTCACGAGAGAGTCCACACAAGAAAGAAGCCACATAAATGCCAGCATTGTGGGAAATCTTTTGCTTACATGTCAGTCCTAGTCATGCATCGGAGAGTCCACACAGGAGAAAAGCCTTACAAATGCCAGCATTGTGGGAAATGTTTTTCTTCAAAGTCATACCTATTGGCACATCAGAGAGTTCACACAGGAGAGAACCCAAACGAATGCCAGCATTGTGGGAGATTTTTTTTAGTAAGTCAAACCTAGTGAGACATCTGAGAATCCACACAGGAGAGAAGCCACACGAATCCCAGAAATGAACTAACATTATATTTGTCAATAAGCAATACAAAGAATATATTTTAAATCTTGTGGTGATAAGGAAAGGCCCTTGTGATTTTGTGTGTTAGGTTTGTTTGTCCATATGTCTGTTTATGTTTTTCAGTTATATTTTGTTGCGTTGAGGTTTTAATTGCCATTAGTATAGATTATTGCATTATTTTTTAAATTTGAGTGGGGATTATGGGTGGTGGAATAGGTTAGCTAGACAGAGGGGGGGGGGGGGATTGGCTCCAGCTGGTTAGGATAGTTATGGAAATGATAGCATTTGGAATTTATGGGATGTTGGCTGAAGAAAGTTGGGGACAGGTATTAACAGAAAGGGCTAGTTTCTGGGAATGGCAAAGGGGGGCTTGTTATCTGTGGGGCATAGACTATGGGAATTGGAGGGGGGGCTAGGTTTGGAAGAGGGTATTTTAGGTTTTGGGGTTTTAATGTATTGTTTGGGGAGGGCAGCTCTGACTTAAATGCTAAATTTCTGATTATGTGTTTGCAATAAAGTTTTTGTTGTTTCAACACACTGGACTCATTGGTGTACAGAAATTCTGCATTTGCACAAAATTTACCCTTTCTTCTCTCCTCAGCCCTCAGCTCCATTCCCAGCCATAAAAACATAGGCAAACACACACACACACACACACACACACACACACATATATATATATATACTCAGAGAGACAGAGCTATATGTACAAAGCAGAGCCTTCCCAGCCTTTCCCTCCTAAGTCCAGATCTGCAGCTTGGGCTCTATTCTGGAAGGAAGGAAAACAGGCTGTAGTCCTTCCCTTCTTCTAAAGGCCAACAGTGGAATAAACAGCAGGAACAGAAAAGGCCTTACAATCCCTGCACATGCTCAGAAAGGGTCTTTGGGATATCTGCACATGCAGACTCTCAGCCCCTGAAGCTGCTCTGAGGGCGGGAAGTGGGGAGAGCCCTCATGCATTTGGGGGAACCTTCCGGTTCTGGGACCATGCTGAAAGGGCCTTGGACCCCCTTGAAGTGATGTATGTTAAAAGAGGAGAAGGAGGGAATAAAGGAATGAAAGTGCCAAGGGAAGAGAAGCATAAAGGGACT
>NW_024812932.1:0-2548 GCF_019175285.1 Sceloporus undulatus
CTGGGAGCCCTGCTGGCCGAACTGACGGTCATAATAGAATGGTCTCTGGGACTGACCTTGTTGTTGCTGCCAGGGACGGAATCGCTTGCGGAACTGGGAAGTGCCAGGGGCGGACATGCCATGCTTTCTGGCAGCCGCCTTCATCCTAAACTTTCTATTAAGTTTGTCGTCCGTGTCGGCATGGAAGAGCCCGGAGTCATCAATGGGCATCTCCTGGATTGTGGTACGGACGTCCTGGTTGAGGTCTGATCCGTGAAGCCAGGCGTGTCGCCGCAGCGCAATGGAAGCAGCCATGGCTCTACCGGTGCACTCTGCCACATTTCTGGACATGGTAATCAGCCAGCTCACGATTGAGTGGGTTTCGTCCCTGATCTCGGCCAAGGTGCGTTGGGTGTCATCCGGAACATCCGGAACATCAGGGATGATTGGAGATATTCCTTCCATGAGGGTCTGGACATAGGCCCCCATGCAGGCCACTTAATTATATCCTTGACTGCCAACGCTGACGCCGTATATGCTTTCCTTGAAAGGGCATCAATCTTCTTGGCCTCCTTATCCAAGGGGAACGAAGATTGACATTGTGTCGAGGTATGTGGGGCTCCCTCAACAATCGCGGAATTTTGGCGGGGGTGAGAAGCCAACCAGGGAGTGTTCGGGGAAGAGACCCTATACAGTGACTCTATTTTGCGCAGCGGTCCCAACAAAGAAGTGGGAGCGTTTGACCAGGGACTCCAGCGAAGGCAAGAATGGTATCGACGGCAGTGTCTGCATCCGACCTTGGACTCGCCTCTCTATTGGGTTCTTGGCCACCTCCTCTGGGTAGGCCAGCTCAATGTCCAAGGCGTGGGACATCTTAATGTCGTTTTCGGCGAACGAACGCACGTCGTCAGTTGGTGAGGCCGGCTCTGGTTGATGGAGGCCCAGTGAGAGGTCGTCCGCTCGATCCTCATCGTCCGAAGGGGCGTCGGATTCAGCAGGAGGATCCGGCTCCGAGTCCGAAAGAATGGTCTCCACCACGGCCCTCGTCCTAGGTTGTACTGCCCCACGGTGAGTCGGAGAGCGAGAACGGTCTGCACCACGTGATGTCCCATCGTCCTGGTGCCGATCATGTCCAGGAGGAAACTTCAGCATGGCCACATCCCTTGGTACAGCCATGTAGAATCTGTCGGACTCAGAATCGTAAAAGACGTCTTCCGCGTCGGGATCCTGCAGTGGCAAGGGGGTAGGCGACCTCACCCGAGCCTGCGAGGGAACAGGTGATCTCCTCCTGTTAGGGCGGTCTTCGTCCTCATCCAGGTCAACATAGGAAACGGCTGTGGAAGCCGAAGGCTCGGTGGCGGAGGGTTGGCCAACTCCGGCAGTCGCACCAGTGGGAGCGGCGAGGTTCTTTTGCCTAGGCTCTTCTTGAGAAAGACGACGCTTTGAAGCATGTCTGCGATCGGGGGACGCAGGCTGGCGATCTCTTGGCAGTGGAGAACGGGATCGAGAACGTCATCGACCCCGACTATCATCCCTTCCGGTCCCAGCTCCAGAGCGGACCTTGGCATGATCCTTGGTCTTAGCCCTTTTGGAAGTTGAAACCTCCGGGGTGGAGCCGACAGTGGAACCGGCAGTGGACAGGGCCCTCTTCTTGGAAAAAGCTGAGTCCCGCGGTGTGCCAGGTGGGAAGAATGGAATGGGCATCTCAGTGATCTTTGGGTCCGAGCTACCCCCTGGCGTCAGTAGCCGCCTTCGAGCTGGACGACCCGAAACCATCCGCCTTGGAGACTGTGGCATGGTCTCTAGGCGTCTTGCCTTCCTTAGGGGGCTTCTCACTGCCCTTGAAATTCTTAGGGTTCGAGTCCAACAGCCGCCTCGTGGGACTTATGTCCAGTGGCTGCCTGCTTAGAAGTCGTCGCCTCTTCTCGAGTGGAAGGGGTACCCGCATCCGACTTCTTAGGCTTCTGGGTAGGCTTGGAGGCGGCACTAGCCTTCGAAGAGCCGTAGCCCACAGCAGGGACCGGAACGGTCTGGCCAAGATCATGGGCCACTGAGGCCAAAGCCGGACTAGCATGGGCAGATGTTGGAGGGGCTGCGGTGGGCGCAGAGGGAGCCGAGGCCGGAGGGGGGGTCCCCCTCCCGGATCTTCCCCTGGGCAATTGCGGAGGTGAGACGGGATTCCCGATTCTTTCTAGCCTGGGAGGACATGGACTTACAGAGCGGGCAAGCCTATGCGTCATGGTCCCTTCCCAGGCAAAGAAGACATGAGGAGTGTGGGTCTTGGACCGGGACCTTTCCCCCGCAGACGTCACATTTCTTGAAAGGTGGGGACATCTTCACCGGTCGACAGGCAACGACGAAATCCAAACTCGAGGTCAACAGTCTGAGAGGTCAAGGTACACGGGGGAAAGTAGAAGAAGCGAAGTCCAAAACAGTCCGAGTCAAAAACCAGAAAAGCAGTGATTCAATCAGCAACTAGCAAGAGCGAAGTTCCAAACAGCAGCCAAACGCGTCAGAAAAAATGGAACTGGGGAAAAGAGCGGGAACCGGGGCTTTATAGGAGGGGGTG
>NW_024812933.1:0-2548 GCF_019175285.1 Sceloporus undulatus
TGACGATTAGGCAGAAATCCACTCTGATCTTCATGAATATGGTTAGCCAAAGATTTCTTTATTCTTTCCGCTAGTATACTAGTGAAGATCTTATAATCTACATTCGTCAAGGAGATCGGTCTATAGTTATTTATATCTTCTCTCATATTCAAATTTTTGGGTATTAAAACAATCAACGCTTCCTTCCACGTTTCTGGCAATCCATTTACCAGAATATCATTTATAGTGTCTTTTAGGGGGCCAATCAATATCTCTTGCATTTTCTTATAATAAATTGCAGTGAAACCATCAGGTCCAGGGGATTTATTGACTTTTAATTTTTGAATGGCATTCGAAACTTCTTCTGTCGTTATTTCGTGGTTTATTTTTGAACATTCATCTTCTGTAAAGATCAGAGAGGATTGATTTGTTAAAAAAACTTGTATTTTCTCTTTCATGTCTGTACTTTCTACCGGTTTACTATATAATTTTTGAAAGTAACTCTTAAAGATTTCCTTAATGTCCTTTTGTTGGGTGTATTTTTTACCGTCCTGCTGAATACATGAAATCACTTTCTTTTCTTTTTGCTTGCGTAATTGAAATGCTAGCAGTTTCCCAGCTTTGTTCCCCTGCTCGAAAGTTTTTTGCTTTGCCATCACTAGTTTCCTTTTTATTTCTTTAACATCCAACATCTTTAGTTCTTGTCTCAAAATCTCCACATCACTTTTTAATTTTTTATCCCCCTTTTGCTTCCATTCTTTTTCTTTGGATTCTAATTCTGCCTGGAGTTTAGTTCTTATACTATTAGATTCTTTTCTTTTAATTGCGCTTTGCTTAATCAGGGTCCCTCTAATCACAGCTTTACTAGCATCCCAGATGATTCTCTTCTTCATTCCATCTACATCGTTTTCTGTGAAATATTGAATCAAAGCTTCTTTTGTCTGCTTCACTACCTTGTCATCGTTCAGAAGGTCCCATGGCAATCTCCATTGAAAAGTTTTCCTTGGTTCAGATAGTTCCATAAGAATTAAATTATGGTCTGAGAAGGATGTTGTTTGGGTATCCATATCTTTTATTAATGGTAAAATTTCTTTGGAAACCATAAACATATCCAGTCTAGAAAAAGAATCGTGAGCTTCAGAATAAAAGGTATAGCTTCTACTTTGACCATACTTAAATCTCCATACATCTGACAAATCGTAATCTTGATATAATTTGAAAAAGGAATTAGGGAGTTTTCCTTGGTTTTTTTTTATCTTTTTAGGTCCTTCACACTTTCTATCTAACTCAGGGGAAAGAACAGCATTAAAGTCACCCAAAATCAATAAGTTTCTGTAATGAAATCTTGATAGTACATTTTGAAGTTCATTAAAGAAACTTTCTCTGTTATCATTTGGTGCATATATTCCTATAGCCAAAAACTTTAAATTGGAAATCAACACCTCGACCGCTATGAATGATCCATTTTTATCTTTAAAGATCTCTTTTGACGGCCACCTCTGATTTACATATATTGCCACGCCCCTTTTTTTCTTATCAAGTGAAGAATTGTAACACGTCCCCAATTTCGGGTTTCTTAACAGTCGTTCTTCTTTTACTTTTATCTTAGTTTCTTGGATACAGATTACATCACCCTTCAACTTTTCCAAATAATGAAAAACTAGGTTTCTCTTATATTTAGAATTTATACCTTTCACATTTAATGATATAATCTTGGACATTCTCAAGTTAGATATTACTTTCTTTCTTACTTCACTTCTAAACTTGGTTCTTTTTTATCCTTGTTCTTCCTCCTTTAGTAGTTTGTGAATTGTTTCTCGTATTTGTTTTATATAACTCTTTTGTTGTTATTAGATTTTAATATTGTTCCACCCCATCCACCCCTATAAAGCTTTATTAAATCTTTATTAAATCGAGAAGAGAGAGAAAAACAACAAAAAAAAAAGGCAATTCGTCCTCCGGACTCGTCTTCTCACAATTAAAAAGAAGATAAGAAATTAAGTCTTAATCATTCCAATTATTCTTGATTTATTTCTCCTTTAGCTTCTTCATCCTCTGTCTCCTTTTCCTCTCTTTCTCTATCGTTCTTTGCCGCTTTAGCTTCTCGTCTCAATTTTGCTTCCAATTCATTCGCCTTTTCGACTGAATCTATCGTAATCCTCTTCTGTTTATAAATAAGGGATAATCCTTCCACTCTACCCCATCTATATTCCAACTTCAAATGCCTCAACAAAGTGGTCAAAGTTCTGTATTTCTGTCTAGCAAGCATCACAGATGGTGGAATGTCCTTGAAAATTTTTGCCTCACAATCCCCAATCCTAAAGTCAGTCCCATAGCTCTTTTGAATAATCAGGTCTCTTGTCCTTGATCTGACACAGCTAATTATAATATCTTTTGGATAATTTTTTTCTTTAGCTTGTACAGAGTGAATCCTGAAGATCTTATCAAGATCCATCTCCATTCTCTCTTTAGAATATCCCAGAAAATCAGCCAAAGGTTGTAGCAATAATTCAAAAGTATCCTCATTGGGGCTTTCAGGCACACCTCTCACCTTTATACATTTATTCCT
>NW_024812934.1:0-392 GCF_019175285.1 Sceloporus undulatus
GAGGCCTGGCCCCCGGAGGGCGGAAGCTCCGCCCCCGGCATGCGGCTCCACCTCTGGAGGGTGGAAGCTCCACCCCCGGCACGCGGCCTCACCCCCGGAGGGTGGAAGCTCCACCCCCCGGCTTCGTCCGCCCCCTCAGACATCTGAGGGACCGCAACCCGGCCCCCGGCTTAAAAAGGTTGCCTACCCCTACCATAGGACCTCAAGTCCCATTATAATCAATGGAAGTGCAACATGCATGCAACCACCTTGGCATGGCTGCATGCATGGGTCACCATTGATGAGAACAGGGCAGGACCATTTGAAGATGCTCCAGGGACGGCAAGCCTGTCAATACAAAGGGCCAGCTGTACAATGGGACTTGAGCATGCACAGATTATGGTATCCACAGG
>NW_024812934.1:492-2548 GCF_019175285.1 Sceloporus undulatus
AGCTGTACAATGGGACTTGAGCATGCACAGATTATGGTATCCACAGGGGGTCCTGCAACCAAACCCCAGTGGATGCCAATGGTGGCATCCCTGTGGTTGGTGTCACCTGGTGCAGAGAGGGCAAAGTGCCTCCTTTCCCCACCGTCTGCCCATCAGACTGAGCACCTCTGCAGGGCCTGGCATGGCAGTTGTGCCAGATTCTGATGGCAGCCCCCTTACCCAAAGGGTCCCCAGAATACAGCATGGCTCCTGGGAGAGCAGCCATGCCGAACTCTGAAGGCAGCACTCCCAAAGGCAGTCCCTCAAAAGGTCTTCATAATCCTGCACAAGTGCTGGGAGAGCGGCCATGCCAGACTCTGAAGGCTCTGTCCCCCAGCAATGGCCACTGCTGAAGGGGGGCCAGTTTAGGGTCCAGTGCAGCTGCTTGGGGAAGAAGGAAAGGGAAGTGATGCCCTTTCTCACTCACCCAGTAGCTGCGCCAGTCCCTCTAGGTGTATCACCTCATTGCATGCATTGCACACACCTTTCTGGAGTGTCACCTGGTGCAGTCTGCACTCCCCTAAGGACGATTCTGGATACCAAGGGCCCACTATTTTGCACTACGGTGCAAGTGTGTCCAGAGGAAGGTGACCAAAATGGGGGATGGTCTGGAAACCATGCCTTATGAGGAGCGACTTAGGGAGCTGGGTATGTTTAACCTGAAGAAGAGAGGGTTAAGAGGTGATATGACAGCCCTGTTTTAAGTATTTGAAGGGGTGTCATTTGAGGATGGTGCAAGCTTGTTTTCTGCTTCTCCAGAGAACGGGACACAGAGCAATGGGTGCAAATTGCAGGAAAAGAAATTCCACCTCCCCAATAAGAACTATTCGACAGTGGAAGATGCTGCCTGGAAGGGTGCTGGAGTCTTCTTCTTTGGAGGTTTTTAAATAGAAACTGTATGGCCATCTTTTGAGGATGTTTTGATTGTGTCTTCCTGCATGGCAAAATGGGGTTGGACTGGATGGTCCTTGGGGGTATCTTCCATGACCCTATAATCTGGACAGTTGGCCCTCTGTATCCACAGAGTCTGCATCCATGGATTCATCCATCTACAACTTGATTTTGCCATTTTATACATTATAAGGGATAATATTTTACATTGTTGTGTGCCTTCAAGTTCTTTCCAACCTATGGTGACCCTAAGGCAAATCTATCATGGGGTTTTCTTAACAAGAGTTGTTCAGAGGAGGTTTGCCATTGCCTTCCCCTGAGGCTAAGAGAGTGTGACTTGGCCAAGGACTCCCAGTGGGTCCGACACTATGCCAAACTGCCATTTTACTAGGACACTGTATACTTAATCTCCGTTATCTGCTCTGAGGAATAATGCTAAGAAAGCATTGAACTTCTTCCCAGATTTCTCCCATTTCCAATTCTAGGCCAGGAATCCCCCTTCGTCATCTAATGGGGCAAGACCTCGCCACAGTTGGCTTTTGCTTCTGATGACAAGGAGAAAAAATTGCTGACCTTTCTCAAAAACAGAGCAAAAATAGTTTTCTGCAAAAATAGTGATAATCACTACACCATCTATATCCATTTTGGGGCACTTTTTTTACTCGGTGTGGCTCCCCTTCTTTGGGGTAAGCCCTTTTCTGAAGAAAGCTTGGTGGTGACACACTTCCACTTTTTAAAGGAAGCCTGAGGGAGGAGAGTGGGCATCTGTGCCATTTGCAGGAAAGGGTATTCCCTTCTGATCCCACAGGTGCCACTGTGCATTTTTGTGAACATTTTAAGCCTGGCGAGGGAAGCGTATTGACAGTACAAAGATCAACAGAGGCGGGGAGAGCGTCAGTCGAAGAGGACCAGGGGTCAACGGACAGAGGGCCATAGAATCCCCCCTGAACCCCAGGAAGACCAGGAAGGGGACACCAAAAGACCGGGCACTGCCCACTCCCAACTGGTTCAGACCTATTCCTATCTCCCTTTGCAGTGACTTATTTGACCCACCTGGAAACTGAGGTGAGTGGGTAAATCATGCCCTGGCCTAGAGCATGCTCAATGGAATGTGCCAAGAGGTTGG
>NW_024812935.1:0-2548 GCF_019175285.1 Sceloporus undulatus
TGGAAATCACAATGGGACAGCCTCAGTGCTTCAGGCAATGAGCATCAGCTGTCCTCGGTTCGCCTCTGACATTTTCCTCCTCCATATCTTTAATTGTGACACCATCCACTTCATAAGGTCCTTTAATTCCTTTATGTCTTCCTCCATTCAATAAACGTCTACCTGGGGTTCTTCTGTCCTGGGGCGGCTATCAAGCGACTCCCCCACTGCCAGGTCCCAGGCTGTCACTCTGCCCCCCGACCGCCTTCCTTTCCCCAGCCTGGGGCCAGAATCTCAAATCCTCCAGTGGTGGCCTAGATGGTGTGAGCTTCAGGAGGTTTCCCAGTCTTGGGCTTGGCCCTAGTTCCTCTGAAGAAGGCACCTGCTCCTCCACCACTGGGGCTCTCCAGAACCACTGGGTTCTCCAAGAACTCTTCTTGTTCCTGGGTCTCCATTGGAGTTAAAATTGTGAGACTTTGCAAACTGTGAGATCTGGAGTCAGTCCTGTGCTCAAAAAATCAAACTCATTTGAAACAAAAAAAGCTTTATTGATGAATCCAGGCAGAAACATCCATTAACACCTTTTTGCAAAGTCTGAAGTCCAAAGGAACTTGCTCAACCCCTCCCTAAGCCAGCCCCCAATTTCCAAACTAAAGCAACACAAGCGGAGGTTGCATAGATACCAAGGTTGTCTATACTTCCCTTCCCTTCTCCCAGACAGCCTTACTTTGAAGAGCGGTCTTCCCAAGCCAGCTTCACTCCTCCTTGATAACCAGTCTCCAGCTGCAAACCCATCCCTCTCTCCAAACGCCCTCCTTCATCCAAAAGCTACTCCATCTATCCTTCCATCAGTTTCCATTATAACCCATCACTCTACACTACCTACTATGAATTACAACTATAACTCCTACTTTAATAACCAAATCCTAATATTTTTACGCTTTATGACAGAACTCTTATACACTAGTTCTGAAATTCAATGGACCTTTCTCAATCCTTCAGGGAAACACCACCAGTTTGAAGTGACAATTCTCCCATTTCAATTGTTCAGGTAAGTAACATCAGCCTGAGGTTGCAATGGGCCAGTCTAAATCTTTTAGGTAAAGAGCACCACACTGAAGTGACAATTCTACCATCTCAATTGTTCAGGCAAGGAATCTCAGGCTGAGATCACAATGGGCCAGTCTCAGTGTTTCAGGCAAGCAGCATCAGCCTCAGGTTCCAATGGTGATGTCTCAAACCTTCAGGTAAGCAGCATTAGCCTAAATTCACAATGGTCCCATCTCATGGCAGCAGACAAGGAGCATCGGCCTGAGATCACAATGGGCCAGTCTCATTCAGGTAAGGAGCACCAGCCTGAAGTCACAATATGTCATGAATCCCTTTATTCATGCATTTATTCATTTAGGGATTCATGCCATAAGGGTTATAGGTTTAGGTTTAGAGTAGAATTAAGATAGATGGGATTTATGGTGGGTTAAAATACAGTGGTACCTCGGGATACGAATTACCCAGGTTACGAAATTTTCGGGATACGAAAAAATCCCATAGGGAATTATTGTTTCGGGTTACAAATGTTTTTTCGGGTTACGAAAAAACTTCGGCGCTATTTAAAGGGAACCGCGGCTTTTTTTCCATTAGCGCCTATGGCATTTCGGCTTACGAAGGCTTTTCGGGTTACAAAAGCGGCCGCGGAACGAATTAAATTCGTAACCCGAGGCACCACTGTAATATGTTTTAATATGTGCTTTAATAGAAGATACTAGAAAGAGGTAGAGAGATCATGGCTAAAGAATGTGCTTCTTTGCTAGGATTGGAATGTGTGGGAATCACCCTTCCAACAAAGGCATGAGTTTAAAAGGCTGGTCTCTGGAAAAGGAGGGGAAACCTAGAGAGTTATTGGTATTTTTATATTATATTATGTTGCTATGGGTTTGTGCTTATTATATTTTCATATGGTATCATATTATGTGGAGATTGATAGGGTTTTATATTATAGATAGCTATCTATATAGTTAAGCCATAATGTTAATGAAAACTGTTGTGTGGCTGAGTTCTGTGGTCCAAGGCCAGAGGTGCAGAGGTTGAGAAAAGGCACATGAGAGCTTAATTGCTTTTAGAAAAGCTGCCAGAATCCCGGATGGGAGGACACTGCGCAGAAAAGGGCGGGAGAACGCTGTGCGGGAAAGGGCTATCCAATTAATTAGCTTCATTGGTAAATGGAGAGGGGTGGATTCATATGGTTATAAAAAGGATATCGTTATACTTTCTTTAATTCCTGACAAAAATGTCACTTCTATTACATGTATCTTCTTCTTCAATAAAAGCTGTTCCTTTCAAAGTACTGCCTTTTGTGTTGCAAGAGGGGCTGCACTTAGGACCCTGACAGATATCTCTCTCCCCTTCCATTCACCCTCCTATCCCAAAAGGGCTGGAAAGCATACCAAACCAACCACAGAACCTTCCCCTGCTCTTGTGTAATGCCAGGTCAATCAAAAATAAAACACACATAGTCCATGATGTCCTACTGGATGAAGAGGCTGACCTGGCTTGTTTCATGGAGACCTGG
>NW_024812936.1:0-2548 GCF_019175285.1 Sceloporus undulatus
CACCTCTTTAGAGCTATTTAGGAGGAATCTGAAGACCCATCTTTTCCCTCAAGCTTTCCCCCATGTGCCTTAATATTTTGCTCTCCTCCTCCCTTGATGCACATTATTCAATCCAGCTATTTTGTTGTACGGCTTTTAATTATATGGTTTTAACTGACTGTAATATAATGTTTTTTTAGATTCTCTTGTATAATTTTTGCACTGTCAGGGATATATGTTGTTGTTATTGTTTTATTTTATGTTGTAAACCGCTATCATCTATGTAGGAATAGCGGTATAAAAATAAATTTTCATTCATTCATTTTCATTCATATACATATACATATATACATATATATATATATATATATATAAACAGAAAGAGCACAAATATACACACACACACACACACATATATATTTATACAGAGAGAGAAGGTATATATACACACATACATTCCTTGAGGAGAGTGGTCTCCCCAAACCATGCCTGGGGTAGTAGGGCTCCTCCAAGCCACCCCCCTCCCTGCTGCTGGGGATGATGGGGGCTGTAGTCCTGGCATCCTGCTCCCTCTGCAGGGCTCCCAAGTTCTCCCCATTTCTCTCAGGGCCCCCATGTCCTTCTGCCCCAGAGGAAGCCCCTTTCAAAGGCTGAGACCCTTACCCTCCGCCTCCAGCTTGACCCCTTTCGCAGGCAGCATCTGCCCCAGAAGAGAACAAGCGGATGAGAAGCAGCTGCGTCCCATGATCTCAGGCAGAGAGAGGAAAGAAAGAAGGTGGGAGGAAGCCCCTGGGAGAAAGGCCTTCTAGGAAATGTAGTCCTGGCAGTAACTGCTTCTCGCTCGAGGAAGCGACTGATGGAGTTAAAGGGAACTACAACTCCCAGCAATCTCCAGCACACAGAAAAAAGCGCTTTGGCCCAATGCATCATGGGAAATTGAGTTCGCCCCAGGGAAAAGGAAAAAGAGGCGGGCTTCATGCCCATTGGAAGGTGAAAGGAGCCCGTGTGCAACCTAGAGAGGAGAGCATGCTGGGGAATGTAGTCTTTTGCCTTTCTAAGGATAGTTTTATTTATAATTACTATTACTATTATTGTTATTGTTATTATTCTGTGTGTTTAAGGTCCCCCAACTGTGCCCTTTCAGAGAATTTTTTGGACCCCAGCTACCAGAAGCCTCTGCCATGTTGGCCAACGTCCTGGGTTTCTGGGAGCTGAAGTCCAAGAATACCCCCTTAAAGGGCAGAACCTGACTATCAACCAGCCCAAACAGCTACGACGCATGCGCACTCAACCCACATGTGTGAAAGGGGAGGGGCGAGTTGAATACATAGGATCAGGAAGATGGAAAGGAGACCCAAGGGCCATCCAGTCCAGCCCCTTCTTCTGCCATGGAGGAGCACAAAAGATCCGAGAGGGGGAAGGCACCCCCAAGGGCCATCCAGTCCAGCCCCTTCTTCTGTCATGCAGGAACACACAGGATCCGAGAGAGGGAAGGGAAGGGAACTCCAAGGGTCATCCAGTCCAGCCCCTTCTTCTGTCATGCAGGAACACATAGGATCTGAGAGAGGGAATGGATACCCAAGGGCCATCCAGTCCAGCCCCTTTTTCCGCCATGCAGGAATGCATAGGATCAGGAGGATGGAAGGGACCCAAAAGGGCCACATAGTCCATCCCCTTCTTCTGCCATGCAGGAATACATAGGACCAGGAAGATGGAAGGGGTCCCAAAGGGCCATCCAGTCCTTCCCCTTCTTCTGCCAGGCAAGAATACATAGGATCAGGAAGATGGAAGAGACCACCAAGGGCCATCCAGTCCAGCCCCTTCTTCTGCCATGCAGGAATACATAGAGTCCTAGAAATGGAAGGGAACCCCAAGGGCCATTCAGTCCATCTGCTTCTTCTGCCAAGCAGGAATACATAAAGTCCTCAAGACAGAAGGGAACCCAAGGACCATCCAGTCCATCCCCTTCTTCTGCCATGCAGGAATACATAGAGTCATAGAGATAGAAGGGAACCCCAAGGACCATCCAGTCCATCCCCTTTTTTTGCCATGCAGGAATTCATAGAGTCGTAGAGATGGAAGGGACCCCCAAGGGCCACGCACATCCACCCCCTTCTTTTGCCATGCAGGAATACATAGAGCCCTAGAGATGTAAGTGGACCCCAAGGGGCATCCAGTCCATCCCCTTCTTCTGCCACGCAGGAATACATAGAGCACTAGAGATGGAAGGGGACCTCAAGGGCCATCCAGTCCAGTCCCTTCTTCTGCCATGGAGGAATTCATAGAGTCCTAGAGATAGAAGGGAAGCCCAAGGGCCATCCAGTCCAGTCCCTTCTTCTGCCCTGATGGAATACATAGGGTCCTAGAGATGGAAGGGACCCTAAGGGCCATCCAGTCCATCCACTTTGTCTGCCATGCAGGAATACATAGAGTCATCTGTTAGGCCAAGGTCCAAGACCACTCCCTCCTTTTCCTTCACCTCAAACTGCCCAGTGTGTTTCCTGGGTCTTCTGGGCACACTAACCATTCCCCCTCCTGCCTTTGGATTTTGGCCAAAAAGTGCCACTTT
>NW_024812937.1:0-2547 GCF_019175285.1 Sceloporus undulatus
AACTGAGCAGTTTTACAATGTCGACATTCAGCAAGGTGGCAGAAGGGCGGGGGAGGGGGGGCTGCCATGATTTTACTACATATAGAAGCCAGCAAAGTGACTACTATGGATTGGGACCTATATATATATTGGGGCAGACATCACATGGGCATGAATGGGGCAATGGGGACTGTTGTGCATCCATTGCTCCTGAAACCCATCCGGACAACAGCTAGAGACTGCTGATGTACTTCAGTAGAGCCGATGCGCACCGAGATGCTCTTCCTGGTGCCTTGATATGCATAGACTGTGATACAGAATCGCAGACTACATCTCCCTCTATGTGCCTACCCAAATTGAAAATCTTTGAACCAGAGCTTTCTCTCCACCCTGCCACTAGCACAGGTGCATTCGGTGAGGATGCTATAAAATTCCTACCTGAACATCCCTATGGGATGTTCAGTTGGCTGCCTTTATTTCTAAGCATGCTGTGGGGCATATTATACTCCCCCCCCATATCTTTTCAAACTGATTTGTTGCAACCTTCCAGAGGTTCAGACAGACACTGAACCTGAGATTGTTTGAAAGGAAAGCTTACTTTCTGTTTCAGAGATTCTTCAGTCATTCCCTGATGTGTTTTACCTTTCTGACAAGAAGCAAAAGAATTGTAGGGGTTGGATGGTACTTAGGCATTTGAAAGTTAGGGCCTGTGCAGACTGGCCATTATGACTGGCCTGGAGGAGAAGTCGGGGTGTCACGTCAGTTCGACGCATGCCCTGACTCTGCCCCCATGGTGGCATGACACTAAGCGCTGCTCCACACGGTGCATAGCATCATGATGATCCTCTGGTGCTGACTTTACGCAATGCAGCAGCAAAGGAGCGTCTTAAAGTGGAAAGGCCAGATTGGGTCTGCGGCGTGCTCCAATCTAGTAGAGATGGAGGTGGCTGCAGGCCGGCTGTTAGGGTAGGTTTGCACAGCCCCTTACTCTTTCTTTTTTAAAAAACAAATCCTCTGTTTATAAAGAGGTTACAGAAATAACTGGTTCTGCCCCTTTGCAGATGGGGAAAATATGGGAGCTCAAATCTATATTAACCATTGGCAAGTATGGCATGGTGTGATCTGTGAGAGCTCCAATCCATTGATAGCTAAGAAGCCAATATGGCAGGCCCAGGATAACTCATTTAATCATTATTCTGACCACACAGTTTTGTTACTATTGCTGAAGTTCAGAAAGGTAACTCTTTAAGTTCTTAGTAACTAACAGATTACTGTTACTACTGTGCCATTTGAAAATAGTCTGTTTCCTCCAAATGCCCAGTTCAGTTATTGTATCCTGGCAAATCAGCCAAATGCAAAATGCAAACAGCAACAGCAAACAACACCTCCCAAATAAAGCAAAAAAATATAAAATAATCCTTCTGAGCTGGAGCACAAGGTAGCTAACCATGCGTCTTTTCCTCCTTTCCTTCTCATTGCTCAGACTGAGTCAGCACACCCACAACACATCCATATCCACATCCACACCAGTAATAAGGAATAGGCAGAAAACTTGATTTCAGTCCAGTGTAGATTAGTGTGTTACAGCCAGGGTTGTCACAGGCAAAAACATATCTCAGTTCCAGTTACTTGTGCCACAAAAAGTAATTAGTTACCAAAATAAATCATTAGAAAAAGTGAATTACTATCTAGTTTTGATCTTATCATCTAAAGAACACTTTTTTGAGAAATAAATGGGGGTGGGGGGCAGTTGAATTAAGCTTTTGGGGCTTCAGAATCAGCTATGGTTCTCAAATGGTCTACGGCCACTTAAAGCCCACTTATGACTTACAGTATATATATATTACATATGTGTGTGAGTGTGTGTGTGTACATGCACACATGCGTAGACACACCCACCCAATCAAAGAGTAACATCTTTCTTCCTTCTCCTTTTGCAAACATCTTGTGGAAATTTGGGAAACAACAACACCAGCTGAGCATACAGTTTTATTCTGGTTAAATGTCCTCCTGTTTTGGCAACTGTTCAGCAGGATGACATTTAATTCCAGCTAGTTGGCATCTCTAAATACTGCTGAATGGCCATGGAAATATAGAACAACAGAGCTGGAGGGGACCTTGAGGGATGTCATCTGGCTGAACCCCATCCAGATGCAGAATATGCAGTGCAGGATGTCACAACAGCATCCCTGCCACAGAATTTTAAAATGCTGGGTGGCATCTTGCACTCCAGTTATGGAATTGTAACCTAAAGTTATGGATGGCCTATGGAATCAGCCTCTGAAACCCATCTTAAACTCCTGAGAGACCCTCTGAGCAATGGAGGTGGTGGTAAGGTTGAGCGGGTTGTGTCAGGATTATGTAGCCAGCCCCCTTTCCTGCTCCTGGGCCACAGTGTCACAAAGAGAAGCACTGCCTGCTCTGAGTGGGTTTTAGGGATCAATTCCTTAGGCCATTCATAGGTTCAAATGTGATGCAGGATCTCAGCAATTACAATTGGCCCTTCTTATACACAGATTTTTTTTATTCACAGATTCAAGTATCCACAGTATGAAAATGTTAAAAAAA
>NW_024812938.1:0-2547 GCF_019175285.1 Sceloporus undulatus
GGGGGGGAGGGAATCAGGTCCAGCATTCTTCTCTCCCTCTGAGGCCTGGACCAAGGCAGATGGACTGGAGGGAGGGCTCTTCTTCTTCAGGCTAGCCTCTGATGGAACTGGGCCAGCCTACTCTCTCCCTCAGAGGCCGAAAGATGACAGTTAGGGAGGGAGGAGCCTCCTTCTTCAGGCCAGCCCCTGATGGTACTGGGCCAGCCTTCTCTCTCCCTCAGAGGCCGAACGATGACAGTTAGGGAGGGAGGAGCCTTTTTCTTCAGGCTAGCCCCTGATGGTACTGGGCCAGCCTTCTCTCTCTCTCAGAGGCCGAACGATGACAGTTAGGGAGGGAGGAGCCTCTTTCTTCAGGCTAGCCCCTGATGGTACTGGGCCAGCCTTCTCTCTCCCTCAGAGGCCGAACGATGACAGTTAGGGAGGGAGGAGCCTCTTTCTTCAGGCTAGCCCCTGATGGTACTGGGCCAGCCTACTCTCTCCCTCAGAGGCCGAAAGATGACAGTTAGGGAGGGAGGAGCCTCCTTCTTCAGGCTAGCCCCTGATGGAACTGGGCCAGGCTACTCTCTCCCTCAGAGGCCAAAAGATGACAGTTAGGGAGGGAGGAGCCTCTTTCTTCTGTCTCAGAGCTTGAACGTGAGGTCATGGTTTGTTTTTAATGGTGGGGTAGGGGGACCACACTAGCCAAACATGTCCTCTGATTAACTCAGGAGGCAACAGCAGTCCATTAACCTTTGAGGGGGGAAATTTTTGCCTCCAATGATGATGAAGGGTAAGGCTGAGGAGGCTCACTAGCTTCCATTAGTGGGGAAATCCTGTACTGTTTCACTAGTTTGTCTTTGCTGCTATTGTGATGCTGACTCTGCCAGCTCCTTTGGAGGTGGAGTATGAATAAAATTCAAGGAGGAGGAGTGGAAGAATAAGAATGCTGGAACAGCACACAACATACAATCCCTCTCCATAAATCCCTCTCCATGCATCCATGTACAGGAACCTGGTGGTGGAAGCAAACTGAGGAACTGCTTTTACCAGTGCACAGATTCTACAGGGATTTCGCTCAAAGGGAAGGCAGCACCTTCCACCTGGTGCCACCCAGTCAGAACCCACCTTAGGCCAGTCCCATCTCACAGAACCCACTCACCAGTGGGAAGTCTTCATCTCCAAAGACAGCTACATCAGCAATCACCTCCTGCTGTCCTCTCTCCTGGACTTCCAATGCCAAGGGAATCTCCACTGTGGAGTGAGGCTGGATGATGCCGCAAGGCACAGGACTGGAATACAAGATGGCAGGGGATATCGCAGACTCCTGGGTGAGTGGAGAGAAAAGCATGCCACCTCTAGAACTGCCCACCTGGTACTTTCTGACTGTCCAAAGAGATCAATGACATCATCCGTCCTCCAGAACATCTCCAGCCAGAGGAACGCCGAGCCTGGAGGCTCCTCCATTCCCCTGTTTCCACCTGGGACTGAGAAGCTGCCTGAGGCAAGGCACCAGAAGGCAGGGACTGAGGGGGAGGCAGCATATTCAAAAAGCCGTCCTCCATCCTCCAGAACATTTCCCTTGCTATTGTATTTTGCTGTCTTGTATTTATATTGCACTATAACTTTTTACTGCCAGGGGAGGGTCGAATATTGTTAGTAGATTAATATGTTATGTACCAATTATTATTAAGTTATGTATCTCAGATTTTGTTTTTTGCAGTTATGTCTGTACCTTGGATTACGTTTGCTTTATTTTTTATACTTAATTTGTTTAATTATTATTGGAGTATGTTTTGT
Source organism: Sceloporus undulatus (assembly GCF_019175285.1). Taxonomy (NCBI): domain Eukaryota; kingdom Metazoa; phylum Chordata; class Lepidosauria; order Squamata; family Phrynosomatidae; genus Sceloporus; species Sceloporus undulatus. The sequence goes on from NW_024812938.1 coordinate 1,777, forward strand.
ATTTTATTTACTGTATATAGATATGTAACTTGTGCAGTATTCTTTTACTTACTTATTGTATTTATATTGCTTATTATGTTTGTTTAAGTATTGGTTATGTGATCAGGAAGAGATTATTTTGTATTTTATTGCATTTTCTTTGTATTGTATTTCTCTTATTGCTGTTAGCCACCCGGATTCCCTGTGATTGGGCGGGATACAAATTATTATTATTATCATCATCATCATCATCATCATCATCATCATCATCATCATCATTATTATTATTATCTTCTCCAGTGTAGGAAATATTTTCCTTCATTTCATTTAAACTTTGTGTTGGCCTCGATAACACGGCAACTCCTTAAGAAAGAACTCTGCTTTTAAACATATTTTTCAGCCCTCTGATTTCAAAGTTCAAAAGAAGATGGATAGTGTCACAGGTGACCTCAAGTGTTTTCTCTTTCTTCTCATCCCTCTCTTCCATGAAGGTCCATTTTGTCCCTGAAGTGGAACCTCTGCCCCACATCTCTGAATGAACCACTTATGGTTAGTCCCCTGTTGAGGCTGGACTGAAAAGGCATCTCTTACGAGCATCCACTATTCAAATCAGAAGAGAAAGAAGTAGACCTACCTGGGGAAGAACGCCATAGCACCCAGGGAGGTCTGTGTCATTGACAAGCGTTGCCACCTGCTGGTATGGGAACTTCAGGAAACAATGTCCAAAATTCACCATGGGATTTGCCAAGTGCAGCCAAGGCGTGAGGCACCTAGTCAAGTAAATAAACAGAC
>NW_024812939.1:0-2547 GCF_019175285.1 Sceloporus undulatus
TGATAAAATAGGAAGCAGCTACTACAAATCTATGTTCTGCCGAAATAGCAAATGAAAGTATTAATTTCAGTTAAGATCACCACGTATTTTTCCATAAAATTTACACACTTGTCTACATGCATAAATGACATGATGCATCATGTTTCTGTCTTTATGAAGAGCCCCCATCCCAAAATATGTATCCTCCCACAATGTAATTCCTCTACTGGTGAGATTCAGAGAAGGGCCCCTTCAATAGTTCTCACATCTCAGGCAAATATCGTGGAGCACTCCCTCAAGTATGGAGGTCCCAAACCATTTAGGGTTTTAAATGTTATTGTTAACACCTTGAATTCAGACTGGAAATGTATTGGCAGACAGTTCCTTTTGAACTAGAATTCCAGGGAGCACTCTTGATGCTGCATTTTTCAGTAGCTGCAGTTTTTTAAGGCAGCTCCACATACAGTGCATTGCTGGGAAGTAAGCAGTGCCTGAGCATGTGGCTAAGTTATTCCTCTCCAGAAAAGGCTAAAGCTGGTCTAGCTATAGTTAAGGACACTTCCCAGTACAATAAGGAACAAGCTTTCTCTGATCCTCAAATAAAGATCATACCTTTCAATAAGGAACACCTGGCAACCCTACTTCAGGGATAGTTATCCAGCTGTGTGAATTGATAATTAGGCTGTTCTTGTGATTAGCAAAAGACCCACTGAAAATAGGGCAAAGCATCTTAAGTTTTTGAGCCTTGGGCTAAGGTATTTTTTAAAGTCACACTTAAGAAGAGACCATCTGAAAACAGGGCAAAGCATCTTATGTTTTTGAACCCTGAGCTAAGTCATATTTTTTTACTGTCACACTTAAGAGATCCATTAAAAAGAGGGCAAAGCATCTTAAAGTTTTTGAACCCTGAGCTAAGTTATTTTTTTTTAAGTCACACTTAAGAAGAGACCCATTAAAAAGTTTTTGAGCTAAGTCATTTTTTAAAGACCCACTGAAAACAGGGCAAAATACCTAAGTTTTTGAGCCCTGAGTTAAGTCTCTTTTTAAAGTTACACTTAAGAAGAGACCCACTGAAAAGAGAGCAAAGCATCTTATGTTTTTGAGCCCTGAGCTAAGGGCCCATTCACACTGAAAAAATAACCTGGTGTAGGAACCAGGTTATTTCTCAGAAATGCTACGATCGAATCTCTCCGTGGCATTGATTTGCCAGGATTGTGGCATTTTATTCCGGGATTCCATTTACAGTTGGCAATGGGATAAATTGCCACGATCCTGGCAGAAGGGGGGGAGTGGAGGAAGAGTGGAGGTGGCTGAGGGAGAGGAAGAGGAGGAAGGAGAAGAACTGAGGGGGCAATCAGAGGCAAGAACGGGGGTGGCAAACGGAGGTGGATGGAAGGAGGCAAGAATGGGGGTGGCTGATGGAGAGGAGGAGGAAGGAAGGAATCAGATCAGATTGATTTTCAAGTTCACACTGGCAAAAAAATTTTTCTTTTGAAAAGAACCACAAGAAAACCCACGGCAAAAAAAAAAAAACCTGGGTTAAGGGGGATTTACACTACGCCCCTCCAATTCGGGTCAGAAAACCCCAGCGCAAGTATGAATGACCCTCGATTCAGGTCAGGAAACCCCAGGGCAAGTGTGAACAACCCCCCAATTCGGGTCATGAAAACCCAATGGAAGTATGAATGACCCTCACTTAAATCGAAATGGAGCCCAGGTTAAAATGCAGTGTGAATGGGCTCTAAGTCATATTCTTAAGAAGAGACCCACTGAAAACAGAGCAAAGCATCTTATGTTTTTGAGTCCTGAGCTAAGTCATTTTTTAAAAAGTTCCACTTAAGAAGAGACCCATTGAAATCCATGAGACTTTAGGGAGATATCTGATTCCCATGGGCCTGATGTACCCAGAGAGGGATCCAACCTCATTGAAAACTTACCAGAATCCCAGTTTATTAAACCCTCCCCTTCCTTGCCTTGTTTTTTTCCCCCCTAAAAATTACACCCCTTTTTTTTCTTTTCACAATTAGTGTGAATGGCCACACCTTTCACCTTCCCTGGAATTTCCTCAAACTCTGTTATAAAAACCCCTCATGGCCAAGGAAACTTTTCACAGTCGCCTTTGGAGACAGAAGCTGGCTGATCTCCCTCTTTTACTGGATTCCCAGCAGCTGCTCAGCTAAGTGTCAGCAGGAGGCACCAAAAGAAGAAGCAAGTCAGAAAGCCAAAAAGTGGGAGGAGATCAGATCCCTGAAGGGCTTTTGGAGCAGGATGAAGTCAGCAGCACCAAGTAAGTGGTAGGACTCTGGTCAGTGCTCTGCCAGCCCTCCTCTGGCCCTGGCTGCAGAAAAAGAGAGCAAAGGCAGCCCAGGTAAGCCTTGACCCTTCACCTGGGGAAGGGCACTCAGGTGGGACACCTGGATCTTCTAGCAGGGACACAGGAGGGGACCATTGGGTGGTCTACCCTGCCTACTTCTCAAAGTTTGCTCAGGAAAGGGCTGGGACTGGGGCCCTAGTGTTTTGTTTGAAGTTTTAAATGCCAGCCTAGTGGTGGAGGGCTTTGAGCTTGGG
>NW_024812940.1:0-2547 GCF_019175285.1 Sceloporus undulatus
ACTCCAGGAAGACCAGGCTTCAAATTCCTGCTCTGCCAAAGAATCTCATACTCTCTCAGCCATAGAGAAAAGAAAAGGCAAATTTCCTCTGAAGAAATCTTGCCAAGAAAACCTGAACAGAGGGTTGCCATAAGTCAAAGTTGACTTGAAGTCACATGACAATGACAGGAATGATTACATCTAGAGAACTCTGCTTGCACAATTATGGACTGAACATGGCCGTTGCTCAATGGCCAAAAAAGTTTAACCACATATGTAAGGGGATTTATGGATGTGTGACTCCAACAGGACTCTGTTCTGAGGGTGCATCTACACTGTAGAAATAATGCAGTTTGACGCAACTTTAACTACCATGGCTACATCCTATTGATTTGTCTGTTTACAAAGGCCTTTAACCTGTTGGTGCAGACAAATCTATCCAGATGCAGCCAAACCAATATCGTAGCAGAGTTCAAAAACAAAACACCCAGCTATTGATATTGGCAATGCAGTGACCACTTCTCACACTCAGAAGAAATACTCACAGATGTAGTTGATTCATCCAAAGTTATGGAGGCTTTATCTTCAGTTGCAATGTGTACAATATATATACTCCTCTCCACCAACTTTCAATCAACTACTCTGATGTCTGCTCCAAAAAACTCTCCAAACTAACCCAACTAATCCACATATGACTGGTCTCTTGGTCCACTTATATAGAAGGTTGGCTCTGAGTCATTGCTCTGTGCCACATAGCCTGATGCAACCTTGCAGCAACTTTGCCTCATGCCATGTGCTCCTGATTCAGAGGTTTGTGGTTGTCCCATGGAATCTATGTCACCTGTCAATCAAAATATTTTCCTATTGTTAAAGGCACAATTACTCCAACATAGCCTTTTCTGCCAAAGAGTTCTGGGGCCTCACAAAACTACAAATCCCAGCATTCTGCAGGATGGAGCCACTAAAGTGATGTCATTATTTCTACAGTGTAGACACACCCTTGATGAGTCTACTGTGGGATTCTGGCCTTATACTACCTTCACTTCTTCATCTCTACACACAATCTGTGCAAGTCATGATCTCCTTTGGCAGCTAGAAGGCCAAATCATCTGGTGAACAGTTATAGCAAGATAGGATGCTGCCTTATACTGAATCAGACCATTGGTCAACCTGGTTTATGATCTTCTACAATGGAGCAGGGGGTGGCGACAACTGTGGACCTCTAGTTGTTTTTGTTGCCAGTCCTGTAATCTTTCATTATTGGCTATTCTGTCTGGACTTGATGCTTTGTAGGTTCCAAACAACTGAGGCCTCAGACATCTGGTCTACACTGTCCTTAGAACAGTTCTCTAGAGTTTCAGACCTGGAGATATCAGGACTGAACCTTGGAGCTTATAAATGCAAAACATTTCCCTTTCCAATGAGCCACCAACTTTCTTGTAGGAATTCTTGCTCTTTATGGGACCTGTTTGCCAGAAGGAAAGACAGTTGTTTTACAATGTTTTACAAAGGTCTGCTGAATACTCCTTCACAGTAATGTTGCCCATGGAACAAAATGTTTGCAGAGACTTGAATTTGCTAGGGAATTGTCTACGGTCTTGGGAAGCGGCAGATGGTCTAGGAAACTAGACCGTTAATCCAGCCAAATTATGGCAACAGATGTTCCAAGATGTTTGCATTCAAATTCAAACTGTTAGCCCACTTGGATGTACCACTTTCCTTATTAATTAATAAAAGACATGCCAGCATGCAAAATCTGACATCGGTACTTGCCTGCCAAAAATTTTGAGAGCATGAACAGAAAAAGAAAACAGCCACCATCATTTAAAAGGTTCTTTTTGCTGTGACTTCTTGGTTCCTTTCTCCAGTCCCTGGTAATGGATGAGCTTGAACATAAAAGAAATGAAAAGGAGAGGGAGAAAAAAAGACCAATATTGCAGTGATTGTGCCAGGTCGAAATATTTTCATGGACTACAAAATAGTTAAAATGAACAAGGAGTGGGAGGGGGAAAACCCCTGATACTGTGCTCTTGTGTAACAGCAGGATGCGCTACGGGGAAGATTGCTGGACTGTAATGATGTGCCCTTGCCGTATGGAAATGCCCACTAGCCATCCTCAGTGTCCTCTCCAGTACGCAGAAGAGAGACGTGGCTTCCTTGGGAAGAAGGAGCATTATTGATGCCTTTGCCTCAGGGATGGAAGAAGATAATGGATGGGGGGACATAGGCTGTGCTTTGTCATCAAACGAGGGGCCTGAATGATGGGGCATGTTGGAATATTATCAGTCATCCCTTGATCAAGATGTAATACCATCAAAGTCCTTTCCCTCCTCTTGCCTCCCTTCATTGCTGAGTGCTGCACCATTTCATAGCGGTTATGTAGTTTCATCTGTATTAAGCACTTTTGGGGGAGAAAAGTCTACAGCAGTGCCAACAAAGGCATGCAATATGGGCACCAGGTTTCTCTTGTTTGTGCTGTAGGCCTGGTGTAGTGAGGTACTCACCCAGGTGGAGAGAGCTGAGGGGGCTAAGGGCAGCCAGGTGGTGGAGGTTGAGGGGAAGGAGGAA
>NW_024812941.1:0-2547 GCF_019175285.1 Sceloporus undulatus
ATTATTATTATTATTATTATCCTGGGGACTATCATCCAAAAAAAATATTTTTCAAAGCTCTCTTTCAAATCTGTAAAAGATGCTTCCAAAAGTGAACTCAGCCTTTATTAATTTTGGCTACCTCTGATCTTTGGCTGAACCTGTATCATGTGGCACAGTTTGACTTTCTCAGCCATGTTTTCAAGAGCATTGTTCCAATCCAGATGCAGGGAAACTGTTATCCTTCCAGATGTTTTGGATTACATCTCTGATAATATCTTCTGTTAGCATCGTGCTTCTGAGAAGTGAAATCCAAAATATCTGGAGCAACAAAGCTTCTCTACCTCAGCCCCTATCCTTTGAGGTACAGTTCTATGGAATACAGTGTCTGGATAGTTGCTTCTTAAATCTCTCAGAAACCTTTCACACTATCTGACCACTTGTATGCATTCCAGGCTCCAAATAAACTCCCAATTAATCATATAATCCAAATGCTTCTGGGACAGTGATTGAGGGGATCGGGGAAATGTATTAACATTGTATTGACATTAACATTAACATTGTTTAGGACCAAACTGCTGAACCAGCGCATTGACTCCTGCCACGATAAACTGTCAGGCATTCTTCCATGAGCTAAACCCCTGCCATTTTTGTACATACATAGTTGAAGACATCCTGTTTACTGATATATTCCAGAACCAGAACCATGTCAGATTTTTCTTCCAAAGACGATAAAACTGCATGCCAGAATGACTGTGGCATTGGCCTCATCACGGTAGAAACCTCATAATAGTTTCACTCATAATACTGGGTGAGTTAATACCTCATAACACTAGTTCAAAGCAACACACAATTAGGACTGACTGACTTACCCACCCAGACCTGCAGTCTCAAAGGGGAAGGAAGACTCAGAGAAGAGCAGCCAAAAAATTACTCCTTAAAACACTTCAGGGAGTAGATCAGTGGATAGGTGTTACCTCATAACAAAGAACAACACTTCTATATAAAGCATGTCAGGTCAGAAATGAGTTAGAACATGAGACTGTAAGAATTTCATCCCTTGTGTTACATCTGAAATGGGGGTTTGGAAAGGGGTACAGAAGCTTTGCCAGGGGAACCTGAAAACACTGGGTATTTTTGGATTTCAGCTTTGAGAATCCATGTTGGCTGGATGATTCTGGGATTTGTAATTGAAGCAGTCAGGAATCTGTATAGACATTTGCAAGCCAAGTGTCCTGGGATATTCTAAATACAAACCTGAGTCATTGTGAAGAGATTAATTCTGGAACTTTTAAAGCATCAGTGCCTGCCATTTAAGAAATGATTTTGTGAGGTAAAAAAAAATTGGTTAAATAACAATTTTCAATCAAAATTCACATTCAAATGACTAACTCTTTTCTTAGAACATGAAAAAAAATCGTATTTAATTAACATTTCTTAGAATATGACAAAGGTCAAACAGAGAAAGTCTTGATATGACTATGAAATTATTTTATTAAAGTTCATTCAATTTCATACGTAGTGGCTCTGAGTTCTGCAGTGGAACGGAATGGTGTTAAATAGTAACAAGCTCTACACTTGAGCCATTATAGGGTTAATAACCATTACAGGGTTAATGGAGAGCTACTGAGAATACAAATGACATAGGCCCCATTCCCACTGGCCTATAACGTGGATCAGGACGCAAATCATGGGTGCATGCGTTTCCATTAGAGCACGCATTTGACCCGCATTGCTCTGATATAGTTTCCATTGAGATTCGAATCTGAATCGAATTATCCTGAAAAATCCGAATTTTAGGTCAATAAACCTGTTTTAAAAAATAGTGGTTTTTAAGTGAATTTTCCTGTGCCTCCGGAGTCTGATTTCGGGCAAATGAATGGGAACGAAAGGGTGTCTGATTCGGGAAGCTGGAGATGGGAGGAGCAGCGCTCTTTGTTCTCTTTCTGCATCGCCAGCACCATTTTCTTCCATTCTCATAGCCTTTACCCCGGTGGATTGTAACCTCCCCTCTGCTCCACATTCATAGACCGATGTGTGAGGAGACCCACTGAACACCATTTTTAACTATTATTTTTTCTCTTTTTTGCCTCTGCCTGAGTGCCTGAGCAGCAGATGGGCTTTGCAGGACATGCCTGCTTGATCGCCCCCCAGACAGCCCAGGGAGCGATGGAGGAGGCAAAGGGATTGGGGGAATGGAGGCTCCTTCTCTCTTTCCCCGAGGAACTATGGGAAGACACAGGACAGCCTGGACGCCCAGGGATCTGAGGGGGGGATAGAGCCTTCTCTTCTCTCTTTCCCAAAGGGAATCTGGGGAGACACAGGAGAGCCTGGATGCCTAGGGATCTGAGGGGAGATAGAGCCTTCTCTTCTCTCTTTCCCAAAGGGAATCTGGGGAGACACAAAAGAGTCTTTGCAGCCGATTTTCATTGGCTGCCCAAAAAACAACAACAAACAAACAAACAGAAATGGGAATGGGGAGCAAAATAAACTGTATCAAAGTGTTTTGAATCAGGTGACAACACTTGTGACATCTGAAGCCTACGTGCTTGACTGACAGCTTGCAGA
>NW_024812942.1:0-2547 GCF_019175285.1 Sceloporus undulatus
TCGTAACCCGAAAATCTTCGTAAGCCGAAAAAGCCATAGGCGCTAATGGGGAAAAGCCGCGATTTCGTGTGAAATAGCGCCGAAAAGCACCAAAAAATTTTTCGTAACCTGAAAAAACATTCGTAACCCGGAACAGTTATTTCCTATGGGATTTTTTCGTATCCCGGAAATTTCGTAACCTGGGTATTTCGTATCCCGAGGTACCACTGTACTAAGCCTTGCCACAAACCAAGATGCCAACTCTGCCCACACTTTTCCCCAGGAAATGTCATCATCACAAGACCTCATGGCATCACCCACAATATTAAGGGGGCCTCCAATGTAATCTATTCCATACTGTGTCAGCAATGCCCTTCAGCGCTCTCCATTGGGCAAACAGGTCGGTCCCTGTGCCAGAGGAGAAATGGACCTCAGAAGAGCGGTCCTTGAACAAAAGAGAAACAGCAGAATTGGAATTCATCCAGAAACAACAGTCCCTCAGCAATGGATTGAACAAAGACAATGATTTTGTGACACACTCTACGCACTTCAACAGCATCTGACCCCGTCCTCATTGGGGTGCCCTACATGCATTTATTCCCTTCACCACAGGCCAGTCCCACTGCATTCCAGATGGGCATTTCTTGGGAGGGCTAGAGTTCTGCTATTCCTGCATGGCTGGGGCTTGGATACTAGATGGCCCTTGCAAACCCTCTAAGATCCCAGTGGCATCATTGCATGGTGTGTGGACTGAGCCAGGTGACCCCACCCCTAAAAACAGGAGTGGTGACCCCACTGCGCCTCAAACGCCTCCATTTGGGCAGAAGCAGGCTGTGGCATTCATCTCCTTCCCTTCAAAAGGCTTTAAGAGATGGAGGAGTCGGAGGGGGGAAGCTCAGTGAGAGGAGAAAGAGGTGGCCTCAGAATTTTTTTAATAGTAAAGTATCAAATTTCAAAATTTTAATTTTAACAAAAATTGAAATTTTTGAAATTTTTATTCTTTTTAAATTTTCTTTAACAACATCAAATTTCAACCAAATCCTCCTTTGTATGTGTAAATACACTTAGGCTGTGCTTATGATAGTGTAATTCGAAAGTATAATTTTAATTTTGCTAGTTGTTTATGTCAGAACTATTAGCATTACAGTCCACCCTTGCCTTTCACGGGGGATCCGTTCTGGACCCCACCACATAAGGCAAATTCCGCCTATGCTCGAGCCCCATTGGAAACAATGGGGCTCGTGCACGGCAGCGCAGCTGGGCACAGGGCGCCACGAGCACGTGCACCCATTCATTTGAATGGGACATGCCACCCCTTGCACCTTGCGCACGCCCTGCAACTTGAGCACGTACGCTCAAGACCGCATAAAGTGCACTGTACATTAAGTGGTATGTATGGGGATTATGGTTTATGAGTAACATTAGTACAAAAAACATTACTAAGGATTCTATCTGGTGTGAAATGAGAAGAGGAGGAGGTCAATAGGGGTGACAGCATGAGTGACCGCACTGGGTGACCCCAACCCTAGGGACACCACTGTAAGATTCTATGTTTAATTCTTTACAAATATTTGTTGTTGTTGCTGTTCTGCACCTTCAAGTCATTTCCAACTTATGGAGAACCTATCATAGGGTTTTCCTAGCAAGATTTGTTCAGGGGGAGATTGCCATTGCCATCTTCTGAGGCTGAGAGAGTGTGACTTATTGCCCAAGGTCACCCAGTGGGTTTCCATGGCTGAGTTGGGTTTCGAACCCTAGCCTCCAGAGTCCTAGTCCAACGTTAAAATCACTACACCACACTTGCTCTAGACCAGGGGTAGGCAACCTGCGGCCCGCGGGCCGGATGCGGCCCGGCGAGGCCTTGGGACCGGCCCCAGCCCAGTCCTGCCGCCGATTGCCGCCGGGGCCTTTGGCGTCTCACGCGAGGGGCATGGTGGGGCAATTGTCTATAGAAGCCTCAGAAACATGCATTTATCTTAACATTTTTTTAAAAATCAGCAATTTTTTTCACGTGTCCTCCATTTTTTTATTTAAAAAGTGCCCTCCATTTGAAAATTTTGTCCTACATTTGTCCCAGTTTATTTATTTATTTAATTTTTAAAAATTATTTAATTATTTATTTTTTGGCTTCGGACCCCCAGTTGTCTGAGGGACAGCAACCTGGCCCCCGGCTCAAAAGGGTTGCCTACCCCTGCTCTAGACTTTGCAGATGTCCTTTATAGCCTATATGGCTGCCTCTCAGTAAGGTTCTGCAAGAGGAAGTTAGTGTTTTCATAGAATCATAGAATCATAGAATCATAGAGTTGGAAGAGACCACTAGGGCCTTGATCCAGTCCAACCCCCTGCCATGCAGGAAATCCAAATCAAAGCATCCCTGACAGATGGCCATCCAGCCTCTGTTTAAAGACCTCCAAGGAAGGAGACTCTATCACCCTCCGAGGAAGGAGTGCATTCCACTGTCGAACAGCCCTTACTGTCAGGAAGTTCCTCCTAATGTTCAGGTGGAATCTCTTTTCCTGTATCTTGCATCCATTGTTCCGGGTCCTGTTCTCTGGAGCAGCAGAAAAC
>NW_024812943.1:0-2547 GCF_019175285.1 Sceloporus undulatus
TTTTCTCAGAAGTCACACCTAGTGACACATCGGAGAATCCACACAGGAGAGAAGCCATACAAATGCCAGCATTGTGGGAAATGTTTTTCTGACAAGTCAGCCCAACTGAGACATCAGAGAGGCCACACAGGAGAGAAGCCACACAAATCCCAGAAGTGAACTAATATTATTTTTTCAAGAATTGATATAGAAAATATATTTTCAATCCAGCAGTGAAAAGGCCCTTATGGTTTTGTTTGAAAGGGTTGTCTATCCATATGTCTGTGGTTTGTCTGTGGATAAGTCTGTTTATGTTTTAAAGTTATATTTTTATAAGTTTAGGTTTTCATTGCTGTTAGTATAGATCATAGTTTATAAATTTGACTGGAGATTGTAGTATAGGGTAGCGAAATATAGGGGTGGGATTTGTTGCAGCTGGCTCAAATAGTTATGGGAATGATATTAACAGGAAGGGGGTTAGTTTCTGGGGGTGGCAAAGGGGGTCTTGTTACCTGGGGGGGCATAGACTGTAGGAATTGGAGGTGGGGGCTAGGTTGGGAAGAGGGTGGTGTTTTAGGTTTTGGGTTTTAATGTATAGTTTGGCTTGGAGTGGGCAGTTCTGGCTTAACCACTGAATTCCTTCTATGTGTTCTCAATAAAGTTCTTTGCTATTTCAACACACTGGACTCTTTGATGCACAGAAGTTCTGCATTTGCACAACATTGACACTTTCTTCTCTCCTCAGTTTTCAGCTCCATTCACAGCCATAAAACCAGCAGAGGCAAACACACACACACACACACACACACACACATATACTGAGAGAGAAAGAGCTATATGTACAAAGCAGAGTCTTCCCAGCCTTTCTCTCCTGAGTCCAGTTCTGCAGCTTGGGCTCCATTCTGGAAGGAAAGATGGAAGGAAAGAAGAAAGGGCATACTCCTTCCCTTCTTCCAGAGGCCAACATTATTGTAGAGGCTATAGGTGAGGTGTCCAGTAATTCAGTGAATAAGATCATACTGGATCAATTTGAGTCTGTGAGTACTGAGGATGTGGACAAGCTCCTTGGAAGTGTGAAGAAGACAACTTGCCCTCTCAACCCTTGCCCTTCATGGCTAGTCCTCCAAGGAGGAGATGCACTTAGGACTCACCTGAGATGTATCATAGATGAATCTCTTAGGGAGGGCTATTTTCCATCTTGCTTAAAAGAAGCAGAGGCACGGCCGCTTCTGAAAAAGCCCTCCCTAGATCCCTTGGACATGAACAATTACAGATCCATCTCCCATCTTCCATGTCTAAGCAAGGTGATTGAGAAGGAAGTTGCCCTTCAACTTTAAGCATTCTTGGAAGAATCAGATTATCTAGACCCATTTCAAACTGGCTTCAAGACGGGATGCAGAGTCGAGAATGCCTTAGTAGATGATCTTTGCTTGAACACCGACAGATGAAGTGTGACCCTCTTGAAGCTTTTGGATCTCTCAGTGGCTTTCAATACCATCGACCATGGTATCGTTCTGGAAAGCCTGAGGGAATTGGGGATCGGGGCAATGCATTGCAATGGGTCCAGTCCTATCTCTCAAACAGATTCCAGAGATGCTTGGGGACAGTTGTTCCTTTAAAAGGGAGTTTAAATTTGGCATTCCTTAGGGCATCATCCTGTCACTAATGCTGTTTAACATCTACATGAAACTGCTGGGAGAGATCATCTGGAGACATGGAGTGGAGTGCTATCAGTACGCTGATGACACACAACTATATCTCTACATGCCCCAGACCTCTGCATCAACTAAGGAAGGCATCTCCCCTCTGAATGAATGTCTTGGGGCAGTAATGTGCTGGATGAGGAGAAACAGGTTACAACTGAATCCAGATAAGACCGAGGTACTTGATGGAGATCCTAATCCAAGTATGGAGGTTTGTCAACCAGTCCTGAATGGGGTCACACTTCCCCTAAAGGACTGTGTTTGCAGTTTGGGGGTGCTCCTGAATCTGTTGCTCCAGATATGAGTTCAGATAGATGCGATGGCCAGGAGAGCCTGTTATCAGCCTTGGTTGATATGCCAACTGCGCCCCTTCCTGGAACCTGTAGACCCGAAAACTATCATGCATCCTCTGGTAACCTCACGTCTTGACTTCTGTAATGCGCTCTACCTAAGCTACCCTTGTACCAAGTCATGAAACTTCAACTAATCCAAAATATGGCTGCCAGAGTGGTCACTGGAGGATCTAGAGGTGACCATATCACACCTGTATTAAAATCTCTTAATTGGCTGCTTATTCATTTCAGGGCACAGTACAAGGTCTTGGTTATAACCTTACTTACGGGATCGCTTTCTCCCATACAATCCGCCCCATACATTGAGGTCCTCTGGTAAAAACCTTGCTACCATTGCCTTCTTCTGAGACTGAGAAAGTGTAAGTTGCCCAAGGGCAGCCAGTGAGTTTCTATAGCCAAGTGGGGATTTAAACTTTGTTTTCTCAGAGTACTAGGCCAATACTCAAACCACTGTATAATACTTAGTCGTAGGAGGTCTGTTTTATGTCCATATTTTGTCTGCAGAGCCTTCC
>NW_024812944.1:0-2546 GCF_019175285.1 Sceloporus undulatus
AAGTGCAGGGCATTTCTTTCTTGATTTGGAAGCCTTCAGGTTGACTTGTTCCAGTGTTTTTTTTCCATTATAAGGATTAGCTGCTGTGATCTAATGGGGTCAAAAAACAGAGGTCAGGGAAGAGAGAAATATGTCAACACAGTCAGCCTTCCATATCTACAGATTTTTTATAAGTGGATTCAACATCCACAGCTTGAAAATATTTAAAAAATAGATCAGTCACAAAAAGCAAACCTTGATTTTGCCATTTTCGGTAAGGGACACCGTTTTACTATGTAATTATATTTAATGGGACTTGTGCATCCACGGATTTTGGTATGCATGGGAGTCCTGGAACCAAACCCCAATCGATACCAAGGGCCCACTGTATTTATACTGTGCATGGTATAAATATAGTGTCCTCTGGCAGACCTTCTCCTGCAAGCCTATGAAGTTTACCGCACCGGGGATAAAACATCCCCTGATGCGTTCTAATGTGCACGAATGGGGCCGCACACAGAGCGTGATGGGAACTCGATGGGGCCCAGAACACTAGTTTACCTCACAGGAAACGCCGCCGCCACTGCAGAGCGTTCCCATCGCATTCCCATTGGGTTCCAGAGGGCGCCATTGGATGCCATTTCTGGGAACTATGCGGATGAACACCAGAGGAGCACCGTGATGCTGCGTACCGTGTGGTGTGGCACGTGGGATCACGCCACCCTGGAGGCGGAGGTGGGGCATACGTTGTGCAGATGCTCCGCCCCGGCTCTGCCCCCAACCTGGTCCAAACTGCCGGTCTGCACAGCCTCTAACACACACACACACACGGCAGCCTTGCAAAGCAACCGGAGCTTTTCCTCAGGGCTGGGGAGTAGGGGTAGAATTAAGGAGTAAGGAGTAAATGAATGAGAGGTTTTTATAGGAGTGGAAGTAACATTAAGAAAAATATCTTACTCCAGAGTAGGACCAGGAGTAACTCTAAAGTCACCACTACTCCCCAGCCCTGAAAAAAAGCAGACTTTCTATTCCATATCTAAATCAAAGGGGCTGCGTGATGCCACTCCTGAAAGAACCGGGTGGGTACCGTGGCAATTGCATGCTGCAGATCCACTCTGATGTTTTGCTACCGCAAAAAAGAAGTGGCAAATTGCTGCTCCTTTTTGCAGTGTCTTTTCCACCCTTGCTGTAGCTTTTTGGCGTTCCTGTGGTGCATGTAAATGCTATGCCGCTGGAACGCTGTGATGCTGGGGCATGTATGGTCAACCATGTGGCTTCCTGGTGGCATGGGGACGTGTGCCGTCTGAACCCCACACCCCCCACGCCACCAGGAAGCCGGTGCTTACTGCCTGCCTGTTTCGGCCCTTATTTAATTATTTAAACTGCTTTCATTGTGATATTAGCTGCATTTTAATGTGTTTTTATATTTCAGAAGCAGATATGCGTGAATAGATGAATAAATAATTCAAAATTGCCCTTGGCAATCTAGTTGACTTTCTGCAGGAGGGGCTTTTAATTGAAAGGGATGCATGATATTGCTGTTTTGCCTTCTTCTTTTATTGATATTTTTAAAATCTGTGTTATGTTTTAATTAATCTTTTATGTTCTTATTATCTTTGATTTATTTGATTTTAATATTGTTATCCACTTGAGTCCAATTTTCCAGGAGGAAAGTAAATCTAGTACTGTACAGTATGTAAGGAAGTCAGGGAGTAAATAAATAGCACGAATACCCAGCATAGGAGTAATAGCTTCCCCCCTTTCCCCTAGCCTTCAAGAGAAGCTTTCAGTACTTGTAAACTGGGATAAACATGTTCCATTAACTAATGCATGCTTGAGACACAGCCCAATGAGCCATGGAAAAGCTGATCTCAAATGAGAAGAGCCACACAAACATTTTCGTATGGGCAAGAGGTATGTACTGAGTGCTTTGCTGACTCAGAGAGTTTCACTACTGATGCCATGGTTTTTGTTTCCTAGAGCAACAATATCTCAGCTGAAGGCAGAGGTTAGTCATGAGAATTTCTCTGTTCCAAGTCCTACCTGAATAATTTAAACTAACACAAATTAAATATATTCCATTTAAAGAGCTGAACGAATAATAGGCATGTGGGCTGAAAACCACTTGTGTGGAGTGAGCAGGCCAAAAGGTGGGAATATGTCTTGCTCAAGATTCTGACTGTAACCAGCAAAACTGATGGTGACAGATGGGGACATTTCAGTCCAACAACATTCGAACACAAGTTACTCATACATGATTGTAGTGGATCTGTAGAGAGAGGAGAGGATGAAGGGGCGGAGGGAGACCAGGTGGGGGAAGGAGTGTCGGGAGAGGCGGAGTCAGGGGGCGGAGAGAGGTCTTCAAAAGGGGCAGGGCCAGGACGGGCGGGGAGAGGAGGAGGACGCGGAAGATCTGAACGGGAAGTTGCGGCCGAGCAAGGGAGAGGACAGATACAGCGTAGTCCAGGGCGAAGTGGGACTCCGGTATCTTTGAGGCGAAGAGGGGGACGCCTGCGACAGGGGCCCCACGAAGAGGTACGTCTTCGAGACCCTAGGGAAGAGGGTGA
>NW_024812945.1:0-2546 GCF_019175285.1 Sceloporus undulatus
TGGTAGCTTTTCTCCAAGATCAATTCTTTAGTTCTAGTTCTTATGAAGTAAATAGAAATGTCCCTCGGTAGATTTCGTTCTCTTGCTGTTTTCGAATTTATTCTGAAAGTTTTATCCACCTCTTTCAATAGCTCAGAGCATGGTATTTCCGCAAAATCGGCCAGTATAGGGATCAAATATTGATAAAGATCTTCATTTTGAAGTTCTTTGAGGCCTCTTATCTTGAGGCACTGTTCCCTGGCCTTTAGATCGGCAATCGCTCTTTGGTCACGCTCTTTTTCTTGTTCTAGAGATAGATGTATTGTTTTATCTTCAAGTTCTTTAGTTTGTGTTTCCAATATTTCCACTCTTGTATTAGTTTCTTTTAAATCTTTCGTCACTTTCTCAATCGTCTGTTTCAATCCTTTCATTTCGGATTTGAATTCCCTCTTCAAATCTGTCCGCATCTCCTTCATTTCTTGTTTCATATCCTGCATTCCTTGGAACATCTCTTGTTGTTGTTGTTGGCTTAGTTTTTTAATTTCTTCTAATATCATAGATTGTTCTGTTTGTTTAGTAGCATATTCTAGAGATGGTCTTCTATTTTGGGTGCTAGATTGTGGTAATTGGGATGTAGTATGTTTTCTAAGGGACATTGCCATAATCATTCTTAGTTTTTATTTCTTTAGAGAAATTTATATCGTCAACCACCGCTAGTCGTCGCCAAAGTCCTTTATTTTATACTTGTATTTGGTTGTGTCTATTTCGTGGGGTCACTTTATAAGTATCTGTTTACAATGTTTACTTAGTTTGTATTTTGTTTTGTCTTCCTTTTCTTATGGCCTTGAGATTTTTGGCTGAGGAGAAGAGTTGCACAGCTGTTTTCCCTTTACTCTGTAAGCTTTCCAAAAGGTGTTTACTTTACTCTAGCAGATAAGCAGGCAATCGGGTTGCAAATTTTTATTCAACTGTAAGAATTTTCAAAGGTTCCTTTTAATTACTATACAGCTTTTTAGTTGCTTTGCAGCTTTTTTTCCTTAATATATCTGTATATATATATATATGTTTATTATTGTTGTTCTTAGTGTTTAAGAGCTGTAAGCTGTATTACAGTATTTTTATATAGTCCCTTATGTTAAAACAACCACAATTTTGGAGAGTCTTATATTAGTATCTGCAGGTATTTAAATTTATATAAAGTCTATATATATAGAGTCAAATTTTATGTTTCAATTTTGTTGCAAATGTTTCCAGAGCTGCTTCTATTTCCTCCAGTTAATCCAGTATGTTTCTAATTTAGGCAACCCTCCCCTTTGTTAGTAATGATATTTTCTATCTTTTTATAGCAGAGTATTAGAGGTTGACTGTCTTATATTTTTTTCTTTTTCTTTTTCTCAGTAGAATCATAGAATCATGGAATCATAGAGTTGGAAGAGACCCCAAGAAGGGCCCTGATCCAGTCCAACCCCATTCTGCCATGCAGGAAATCCAAATCAAAGCATCCCTGACAGATGGCCATCCAGCCTCTGTTTAAAGACCTTCAAGGAAGGAGACTCTATCACCCTCCAAGGAAGGAGTGCATTCCACTGTCAAACATTGTAGCTCCTTTTCTCTTTCCTCTATTATTTTTCCTTGGGGATTTTTAGTACTGTACTTCTGTCACTCTTTCTTTTGTTTCGTAGCTAATATGTAGGAATCTTTCCCCTTTAAGTCCCCTCGTAGCCACAGAGTTTAAATTTACTTGTTAGCTTACTTTGTTGCTTTTCTTGCTGGTGGTGGTTTTGTGCCGGTCGCTCTCCTCGGCTTCAAACCGCGCGGTTCCCTTCGGCTCTGTCACCCTCCCTGCACAGGCGGCGGAGGCGGCTTCTCCGTCTCCGTTCTCCCCCTGACAAGCAGGTTCGTGGTGCTCTCTGTGAGCCTGATTTGCCCCTTCTTTTTTATTTAAGAATGGGGTGCCCCCTTTTCCAATGTCAGATTCCCAGTTCAGAAGACTCTGGGCTGTCGGATCTAGGGGGAAAAGAGCCGCGCGGCGATCTCGTCTCCGAGAGACTTTCAGAGACGGGACGCCATTGCCACCGCTCCAACCCAGAAGTCCTCCTTCTTTCTTTATTTCTTTCAATCATTCTTTCCCTCCTTCCTTCATTTCTATTTCATTCCTTTCTTCCCTCTTCCTTCCTCCCTTTCTACTGCCTTCTCTCCTTCCTTGCTTCCTTCCTTCCATCATTCCTTCCCTCCTTCATATCCCTTTGTTCCTTCCTTCCCTTTCCGTCTCCCTTCCTTCCTTCCCTCTTTCTTTCCTTCCTTCCTCCCCTTCCCTCTTCCCTTCCTCCCTTCCTTTCTACTGCCTTCCTGCCTACCCTCCCTCCTTCCCTCCTTCTTCCCTTCTTCTCTTCCTTGCTTCCTTCCCTTGCTTCTTTCTTTCTTTCCATCATTCGTTTCTTCCCTCTTTCCTCCCTTCCCTGTTTCCATCCTCCCTCCCTTCATTTCTACTGCCTTCCCTCCTTCTTTCTTTCCATCATACCTTCCCTCCCTTTTTCCTTCCTTCTTTCCTTCCTTTCTACCTTCTT
>NW_024812946.1:0-2546 GCF_019175285.1 Sceloporus undulatus
ACAGTGGAAAGAAGTGGTGAATAAAAGGATCCAAACACTTCAAACCAATAACAATTCCGATGCAGAATCCAGACTAAAACAGTTCCTGGAAGAAGTCGCGGATAAAGAAAAGGAATATAGCGCAGTTTTGGACACAGTCAAGTTCCAGCTGCAGAGCTTAGAACTTAATAAAGAGAGTAAAAAGTCCACTGCCGGCAGTGTCAAGTCCAGCAGAGGAATATACCCAGGGAAACCTCAAAGTACAAAGAGCTCAAAAACCTGTCACACCAGCAGGTCTTCTTCCCACAGGCATGGTTCTCGCTCCAGTAAAGGTGGTAGTGGCAGTTCTTCTTCCCATGCTAGCTGGAGTTCGTCTATGGTAGCCCAACAATTCAAAGTACAAAGGATGAAATTAAAGTATGAAATATTGCATGCTGAAGCAGAGGCAGCAATGGCCAGTGAAGAGCTTACCTTTTCTCATAAAGAGGTTGATTTAGAAAAGCAAGAAGCTGTCCTCAAAGCGGAGCGAGAAAGGCAAAAACTTGCTATTCAGAACGAAAAGAAACTTCTTCTCAAGGCTAAGGAGGCTTCAAAACTGTCCATAAAGGCCAGCATTTTAGCCAAGACCTTCCAGGATGATCTGAGTGAAGAAAACGTGAGGTTGCTTCCTACACAAGAGCCTAGAGACAGGATGTCTACCTTGTTCTTTGTGGATGAGAACTCCCCACAAGACCCTTTGGTCTAGTCACCTCCTAACTTAGATGCTAGCAAGACACAATTGCTTGCCATTCTATGGCCTCAGCCTACAGAAAAATCTGTCTACAAAAAAAAGATCATCCATCGTGACTGTCTACCTATAAATATGGCAGTCAATGAACCCTTTGGAGACCAGAAGCCCATGGCGGGAAGCCAAATTCCCAGCCATGCTAGCGTAGCCATTCAGCAAGCCCCGGCTGCTGAAGCTCCCAAGACTTACAGGCCTAGAGAATCTATGGACTTGCCTACCAGTCAAGCTGATTTGCAGACTAAAAGGAGTCCACTCTTCTTCCAGCCTGCAGAGACAATTCCTACCTTCGCAGAGTCTTGTTCACCACTCATGTTTGAAACTCCCAGGAAGGACCTTAGAGACAAGGGAGTCCAGAAATTCTCAGACCTTCCTGAAGACTTTATCTTATGGAAGGTAACTTTTCAGAGAGCCATTAGGGATTTGAAACTACAAGCAGATGAGGAGCTCACCTTACTCATGGCATGGTTAGGCCCCAACTCATCCCTTCAGGTCCAGAGAATCTACGCGGCCTACGTGTCAGACCCAGTTAAGGCGTTGCAGACAGCGTGGAACAGATTAGAAGAGCAATATGGGTCATCAACAGAAATAGAAGCATCGTTACTAAACCGGCTTTATAAGTTCCCGATCCTCAAGTCAAAGGACTACCGTCAACTTTGGGACTTAAGTGATCTTTTAGTTGAACTTCAGTCTGCAAAATGTAATCCGGAGTTACCTGGTCTAGCCTGTTTAGATCAATACATCACACAGTGACAGGTGCTCCAAAAACTACCCTTTCAGCTCCAGGAGATGTGGGGAAGAGAGGTGTTTTCTTATAAGGTAACTCACCCACAAAAGCCAGAAAAGGTGAAAATAGTTTTCAACTCAAGTGCCAGGGAAGTTTGCTTCTTCCCCCATCAGTCCAGAGACGTGTCCACTTGTACAGTCCTTCCTCTGTCCCACCAGAACATTCCTTCTGGATGGACATGTACAGCTAAAGACAGGCCTACAGACCCAGGAATGTCACCTATTCCTCTTCACTGATATCATTGTGGTTGCCAAACCCAAGTCACAGTTGCATTTCAAACTGAAGAGACAGGCATGCCTTTCCAAAATGTGGACAACATCTTGCATGGAAGAGGTCTGCGAGGACAGTGCTAGCCTGGAAAAGTCTTTCGTTTTAAGATGGCCCACCACTAACTGCGTTGCTAGTTTCAGTTCCGTGGAACAGAAAGAGAAGTGGCTGACTTCCTTCAAAATCGAATAAAGGAAGAAAAAGCAAAAGACTACCCCAAGAGCATTCCCTTGAAGATTATTGCAAAGGATGTTGGAAACTGTACATATTCAGAAACTTTAACCGTAACCAATATGGACACAGCAAATGATGTGATCCTCATGGTCCTGCAGCAGCTTGAAATTAATGGCTGTGGAAAAGACTATCAGCTGTGTGTGAACTCTGGGAAAGATGATGTTCCGTATTCCCTTATTGGACATGAATATCCATTTGGAATCAAAATGAGCCATATTCGTGACACTTTGCCTCAGATGCAGGGATCAAAGGGCTATGTCTGCCCTCTGGACCTTCAGGGGGCCTTCCTGATGGAACAGCTGCCCCTTGAGCTTCAGTGCCAGTTCATTCTCAAGTCAAGCCACCTGGCCAGTGGCCATGAGCTGAATAAGTTGAGCCAAAAGCCATTTAAAAGGAAAAGATCCATTATAAACTGGGCCTTCTGGCGGGGAGTATGTGCTCCAGTGGACAATGCACCACCATCTTCAGCATCTCCTGTATCAGGGAAGCTGTTTG
>NW_024812947.1:0-2546 GCF_019175285.1 Sceloporus undulatus
TCCCATTGCAAAACTGGATCTGCCAATTCATCCCCATGCACAAAGACTAGTTTTCTATGCCTTTGTGCACTAACGAACATCATTAAAACTGGACCTGCAACTTCATCTTCATACACAAAGGATTTGTAATTTGAATTGACATCCTCACATACCAATGCCATATATGTGTCTATGCCTGGCTTCCACTCCACCAAATGCATCTGAGGAAGTAGACTGAAGTCTATGAAAGCTCATGATGCCAATTTCTTTCTTTCATTTACTCTCTAAGGTGCTGCAAGATCTGTCTACGTAATGAATCAACAGTGTGATACAGTAGCTAAATAGTTAATATATCCTAGGCTGCATCAATAGGAGTGCAGTGTCTAAATCAAGGGAAGTAATAGTGCCATTCTATTCTGCTTTGGTTAGGCCTCACCTGGAATACTGTGTTCAGTTCTGGACACCACAATTCAAGAGGAATATTGACACTAAGAAAGATCAAGAAAGAAGGTGCAAGGGCAGGCTTGTGACTCAACATAAAGGAAATAATAATAATGGAGAATCTACATAAATTCAACGTAGACAATGAGGAAATCAAACAGTTAAAGATTTCCCATACCTTGAATCAAACGCCGATCAGAAAGGAGACTGCAGTCAAGAAATAAGAAGACTAGGAATGGGAATGGCAGCAATGAAGGAACTAGACAAGATTATAACGGGTAAAGCTATAGAACTAAGCACTAAAGTTAGACTTGACTAAGCCATTATGTTCCCTGTCACCATACAGTATATAGATGTAAGAGATGGACAGTGAAGAAAGGGGGGGGGGGGAGAGAGAAAATAAATTCATTTGAAATGTTGCATGCCAGATGGATAAACTCAATCAGGGAGATCACAGGCCAGAATCTAGAAGACCTAGGCCGAGCAGGGGAAGATAGGCGGCCTTGGAGATATCTCATCCACAGGGTTGCCAGAATTTGAGGTTGATTCAAGGGCAGCTAACAATGACCACAGCATTGACAAGCTGGAACCATGCCCTGTGAGGAATTGGGTATGGTTAGCCTGGAGAAGAGAAGATTAAAGAGTGACATGATAGCCATTTTAAAATATTTGAAGGGATGTCATATTGAAGATGGTGTGATGTTGTTTCCTGCTGCTCCAGAGACTAGGAACCTTATCGCACACACAATTTTCAACGTTCTGGGGACTGAAGGAGGAAGCTCGTGTGTGCGTGCGGCCGCCCAAAAACGGATTTTATCGCACACAATTCAGTCCTCCAACAGTCCCTGTTCCGTCCCCCACCACGCACCCGTTCACGTCCAGTCCTGACGGGTGTGATTTTTGCCTGACGGACTACCTTTCGTCAGCAAAAAATGGCGCTTCAAAGGCTCTGTGAAGCAATATGCCCTTGGTTATCCATCAAAAGCTCAAGGGGGGAGCCAATCTGATTTACCTTGGGAGGGAGTTCAACACTAAGCACTTCTGTACTCATGAACAGTAACAGAAAAGCCCACTTGTGTGCTCACCAAACTAGCATCTTCCTTTAGATTATGGCTAAACCTAAACCTGTTATTTTGCAGAAAACTATATCTGCTCACTTTCCCCACAATTACATCTTAACATATTTTATTTATTAAATTTATATCTTGTATTTCTCCTAGAACTGGGATGCAAGATTGAAAAGCAGTACAGATAAAATACGCAAAATTATAATCTTAAAATACAATGGAAGAAAATGTAACATTAAAATATGATTGAATTAAATGTAAATGTAAAAAAAAGTGAATAGATAAAAAAGAATCCTACCCAGTCTACTGTTGGCCCTCTTTGGCCTGTCAGTTGGCAAATGCCTGGCTGAATAAAAAGACTTTTGTCTGCTGGTGAAAGGACAATGTGACAGCTTCCTTTCCAGTTTAGGGGAATGCTCAGCAGTCTGATAGCAGCCCCTGAGCAGACTCTTTCCAAAAGACAGAATCCACTGGCAGAGTCCAGTACTTGCCCTGTACTGAGCCTATGTTGAATTCTCATGCATAAACTGTTGAATTTAAGAGGTATGACTCAAGGCTAAAGATTATAGCTTGGTAAGACCTGCTTCAGTATTAAGCAATAATTTGCTTGCATGAATAGGACACTGCAGATAACTGTAGCCACTTATCATGTTTTCTTGAGCAGGACTCTATCAAAGCAAGAAAATGGCAAGAGAAAACGCAGATGAGGAGCTTGCTCCTCCTTCAAGAAAGTGGTTTCATCTGGATAGGGCTACTGTTTATAGTACATTTATCTTACTTCAAATAACAATGCCCTTCCATGAGTTCAGTTTGCATATGCTACTATCACTAATAATGGGATAGGAAATCAACTTATGTAATGTGTGTAAACTGGCATTCTCTGTGATGTTGAATAGTCATTTGTGGTCACAGTTACAATAGGCTGCCCAGTAAATTGCCTAGATCAGTAAACATCATAAAACACCATAAAGCAGCATGAGAGTAACTCCACTTCCAAGAAATCTTGTGCTTTTGGCTAAAATCGACCACTGCTGCCTCTTTAAGAATGTATTGGGCATG
>NW_024812948.1:0-2546 GCF_019175285.1 Sceloporus undulatus
AACATCATGTTCAAAGTACTATTATCCTGTGAATAACCTGTGATAATTCTGCAATTTCACTAATGGTTTTCACATGACATTGAGATGAAATGTGACTAAAGTGCCATTATCCCATGAATAACCAGGCAAGAAACAGCAACAGATCATTCATGGGATTTTCCCATGAATGACTTTTTGGTGTTTATTGCCTAGTTATTTCTTGGTTATTCACAGGACAATGGCCCTTTAATGTCAATTGCATTATTTTCACGGGTTAATCATTGTTTAAACTCCACATTTTCCTCCGTGTGATAAACTCCATAGTCTAGT
The DNA here is from genome assembly GCF_019175285.1 of Sceloporus undulatus. Lineage (NCBI taxonomy): Eukaryota > Metazoa > Chordata > Lepidosauria > Squamata > Phrynosomatidae > Sceloporus > Sceloporus undulatus. The sequence continues at coordinate 310 of NW_024812948.1, forward strand.
ACTCAAGCCACTATAGCATGCTGGCTCTATTTACCTATATTTCTAAACAGGAAATATATACCTGTATTTTCTGGCTGTGTATTTCAAATAGGTCACTGACTTTTTCCTATCTTCTTCCTGACAATGTATATTAATTAATTAATAAATATAGCTAATTTATACTGTATTTGCATTTCTATTACATTTATTTAAAGACTGAATAGTAATTAATCAATTTATTCTCTTTAATTAGTTGAGATTCAACCTGGAATTTCAACTTGGAATAAAAAGAAACAATGCTTTTTATCAACTGGGTGAAATCAGGACGAGTTCACAAATTCTAATAAGGTCTGACATTAAAGTGTTTTAGTTGGGCTCTAAATCCCTTTTGGCAGTGGTCTTGTGCGAAGTCATTATATTGTGTTGTGAATGTATGATGGTCTTGATGTACCTTGGCTTGTGATATCACAGTGATTAAGTGAGAAGAAAACAATGTGGCTCTGTATCGCTGCAGTGGTCACTGTATGGTGCCTTGGTGATGACCCACAAAGTGATGGCAATGCTCTCAATGATACAACTGAAATATGGTGGGAATAAAAAGACATGGCAGCTCTATTTGAGCATGAATAATCACAAATACTAAACATGTTTTCTTGGATGTTTTCTGCATGACACAATCCATGGGTTTTATTTTGTTTTGGTTAGAATGCTAAAGTGGGGAGGCCTATATTTTAGGTGCTGCATTTACCAAGTTGCCTTCTTAATTATTTATAGTATATTGGGTATGATGATAGTTCTGTACTCATACTCATTAGTTACTCACATTTTTAAAATTTATTTTTAATAAATATACAAACAAATGTACAATTTAAAAGAAATCAATCCAAATTTCTATTTCCCCCCACACATATGGCAGTCATCTGTCTGTCTGTCTGTCTATCTATCTACTGCATTTTTATTAACATGTTCATAACTCCACCTAGTATATGACTGGTGTCTTTTTTTTGTTACAGAAGTGCTGGCAACCATCCTGAATATTAGGAATAGGGTGGTTGTATTGATTGTTGTGTTTAGGATGCAATGGTTCAAAGGCAGTCATATTAAGGCTCACTAGGCTCCTGTTGTTTCCCACTCACTTGAAATTAGACACATTTAGGAGAAGGTAGAGGTGCATCAAGTAAAAGGTGGGTTTGGGAGGGAGACCTCTGACATCCACAATGACAATAATTGACCTGTGCAGATATAAGTTGGCCTTACACTTATTTAAGTCACTAATAGGATGCCAGCCAAGGAATACAAATTGGTCAGCCTAATAATTAACAAAAGTATCTTAATAATTAAGTTTCCATCCACTGGCATTAGATTTAACAATTTTAGTTGTTGGTACACAATAATCCTTTCCTGCACATCTGATAAATAATGGGGTCATTTATGTCTGCATGTCCCAATATAATTTTACTAAGATTACCAGACAGCAAATTTTCTCAAGGTATCAAGGGCTCAGAGAGATGATTCAAAAACAAAATGAGAAAGGGCTCCCACAAACAGAAACTGTGTGATGAAAAAGGATTTGGTTAAGCATCCTTCTAATGACCATTAATGGCAAAGTAAAATCCTATGGATAACTGAGAAGGTGGTCAGCTGACCTATGGGGAGCATCATGTAGGCATTTGGTTGTGTTTAGGGTACAAAGCAGGCCTGATAGGTCAGGGAAATTCCAATGTGAAAACTGGTGGATGAAGGAATGTAGGGCAGGTAGATCTAGTATGGTAACGTATTTGTCTTGCTTTCTCCTACTTTCCCCCTTCATCCTGGCTTACTTAATTTGCTACAATGTGAGTTCTACGAATCACAGTTGGCCTCTCGCGCGCAGGGGCAAGGGGGGCAATTGTCTATAGACACCTCAAGGGCCATCCAGCCCAACCCCCTGCCATACTGGAACACACAATCAAAGCACCCACGACACATGGCTATCCATTCCATGTTTAAAAACCTTCAAAGGAGGAGCCTTCGCCACTCTCTGAAGCAGTGTTTTCCACTGCTGAACAGATCTTACTGTCAGGAAGTTCTTCCTAATGTTGAAGTGGAATCTCTTTTCCTTTAGTTTGCATCCACTGCTCCATGTCTTGTCTCTGGAGCAGCAGAAAACATGCTTGCTCCATCTAGAGGACAGACATAGTTTGCCCTGATTTAACACATCATAGGAGCAGAGGAGAGGATGGGCAAAATTTTCCCTTCCTAGTAGGCTGAGGAAAAAG
>NW_024812949.1:0-2546 GCF_019175285.1 Sceloporus undulatus
GTTGATGATTAGATTACCTAGTGCTGTGGTTTGCCACCCCCACCCCCCACCCCCTGGAAATACATGGCAATATTTCAAAGAATAAAGGCATGCCTCTCACTTCATTCTGTTCAAAGAAATGGTAAAAAATTCAGTGGTTCTAATTATTGTGGATAATGAACAACTATTTTTCTTTCTGTTTGAAAATAGCTATGAAATAGAATGTCAGTGTGGTAACCCTAATTTTAGTAAAACCAGTGGCAAATGGCTTTTTAGCAGTCTTGTGTTGCACCCAGTTGTGTCCACCCCCCTCCCCCCCCCCCCCCGGTTGTATTGCTCCCAGTTATACGTTTCAAGCTTCATCTTCATTCTGATTCTTCTCATGAATGCAGGTTTGGTGTATTTTTTTTTTTTTTTTTTAGAAAATGTGGTGTGCCCAGATGTACCTCCTTGAATAGACAGAAGCTGGGCCTGATTCCCACTATCTTTTAAACTGGATCACAATTCAGTTTGAACCGGTTCAAACGACCCTGGTTCCCACTTAAACTGAATTGCTGAAGTGATTCTGAGAGAGGGGCTGTGTGCTAGACCCATTTAACCCGTGTCTTTTTGATGCTGGTGTTTCCTACATCTTTTTCGATAAATCCATTCCGTACAAGTGTGAACCAGATGCGGATTGGAATCGATTTAAATTTTCCCTTCGGCCGGCTGGAACAGGTCCATTTTGAATTGATTCACCTTGCCCTGAAAAGGAGGATTTGATACCAATTTTGCCACATTTTCATATGTGCTTTTCAACAGGAAGTGAAATGGAAGGTATTTCTGTTTTAAAAAAGGCCTCTCCTTGGATTCAAATAGCAGCCACCTCCCATACTGACTAGAAGGTAGCTTTGGAAATCACAAAAGCAGTTGAGGGGAGGAGGTTTCCATGTCACCCAAGAGATGCACTTTGCCGATCCCTGCATTAAACAAACTATGGTGGGGTACAGAGGTCTGTAGCTGCCCCTTTTCTTGCCGGGTTGGAGACAGAGCAGCTTTACCGGCAGCCCCTGAAGTTCCAACCTAGCCTGTATGGGGAAGCAGCAAAACACCGCTTCCCCATGGCCTGGAAAGGGGTGTCCATGGGGCTTCATGCCCCATGGACACCCCAACAGGCACAGCCAGAGGAGAAAGGGGCCGCTCGGCCCCTTTTTTCCTGGCTTCGTTCCCACAGCAATCTGGTTGCTGCGGTAACAAGGCGCCCTCCCAGAAGGAGCTCCGTTTTGGAGTTCCTTCTCATGCCACAAATAGGATGTCCTAAGCTCCCTTCAGTGGCACGATGACATCAGATGTGCATCGGTCCATTTGGACGTGGTGTGTGCATGACGGCATCGTTGCACACTGCGTATGGATGGACCATGCCAAGATGGCGCCCTCCATACGTAGTAGGGTTGGGGAGTGTGGCTATGCAAAGAGGATTAGTGTTTGCTTAATTAGTGATCATTGTCTGCTGGGAAAACCCTGACCCTCGGTGGTTTTTACGCCAGGAACAAACTCTTCTAGAACATGGCCACATAGCCTGAAAAACCCACAAAAAACTATAGACACTACAGGCTTAGTTAACAAAATAATACCTATAAAGATAAGGGAGAATGACATATTCAAGTCTATGGATGTGAGATGACTCTATACCAACATACCCCAGGATGAAGCCCTCAACATTATAAGCGTCAATTTGGACATGAGGGAGTTCAGACATCCCCCAATCCATTTTTCCCCTCTTTAACTGAAATAGCTTTAACAGAACAAACAAACAAACAAAATTTTAAAGTTGAACAAAAATATTACTGGCAAATTAAAGGAGTGGCTATGGGGTCTCCAGTGGTTCCTGAGGTGGCTAATCTTTATATGGAGGAATTTAAAAAAAACAAAAACAGTTCATCTTAATAGTTATGCAAGGGGAAACTCATATTTTGGCTAGATATTTAGATGACATAAATTATATCTGGAGAGGTGATAATGAATACTTAAAACAGTTCCATACAACAATTAATAACATCAGCAGACATATGAAATCTGATTTTAATTACAATGGCGTGGTACAGAGCACCTAAAAGAGGCACCAGGGAGGCACCTCTCCTTGCCTCGCAGAAGCACTGCAGCAACCAAATTGCGTGACACTGCTGCACAGCAAGAAAGGAGTGCCAGGAAGTGAACCAAGAGCAAACCACCAGAGATGGCATGATGGCATCGCAGCTGCACAGCGCCTTTTGGATACTGCACTGCTGCAACATCGTAGCTGTGCGCGCCATGTGGATGGTGCTGCGCAGCTGCAAAGTCCTTATCATGTGCTAGGGTTGTGGGGCGTGTGCATGCGCCACTGCGAGGCAACCCTAGCACGTCGCCATGACACCGCAAAGGGCCCGTCTGTCTAGGACCAGTAAGGCAGATATCCACTTTTTGGATCTGAGGGAAAAAAAAGAGGGAGATCATCTCACTACCTCATTATATAAGAAACCAACAGTTGCTTACACATACCTTATCTTTGATACTAACCGTTCAACTACCATGAGGAACAGTTTCCTGTA
>NW_024812950.1:0-1690 GCF_019175285.1 Sceloporus undulatus
CTAGTGTAATATAGGTGCTAAAAGACCAAATTATGCACCAGAAAGTCTTTTGTTCAAATATTTTGTTCAAAAAAAAAATCCCACCCCTTCCTTCTCTATTAAATCCCTTGTGCCTTGTGGTATTTAGGCAATATTACCAAGTACAGTCGGCTATTATATTTCTACTTTTGTCATTGTTATATTTTCTTCTTTTGATTATCGCTTACTAAATCCTTTCCTCCCATGGCATCTCTCCTAACCTGATCCCTATTTGACCTCTTCCTATCTCCCAGCTTCCATTCCTCTGTTCACTCTGAAACTGTCGCTCTGTTGCTCTGAAAGCGACTGCTGTCCATGATCTTTTTCTCTCTAGATCATTTAACCTTATCGCTCTTACTGAAACCTGGCTCCCGGCCCATGATACTTCTACCTCCGCTGCCCTTTCTTTTGGCGGTCTCTCTTTCACTCACACAAGCCGCCTGAGGGTCGAGGAGGAGGGGTCGGTATACTATTATCCAATTCCTGCCAGTTTCAAGTTCTTTCTTTCCCCCCCAGCTATTGTTTTTCTTCATTTAGTCCCACTGTATTCGACTCTTTTTTCCTTTACAGCTCCGGGTTGCTGTCATCTATTGCCCTCCTGGTTCTGCTACCCAATTCCTATCTGACTTTGAATCTTGGCTGACATTTTTTCTATATGATGAAGTCCCTTCTCTGATCCTAGGTGACTTCAATATTCACCTTGACAGCAATCCTTCTTCATCTCGCCTTAGCTCCCTGTTTGCTTCTTTTGGCCTTCAGCCTCATTCTAACTCCTCAACCCATTCTTCTGGTCACTGTCTCGACCTAATTCTTGCAGCTAAATGTGTCATTTCCGACTACCTGGCATCTGATTTTCCATTATCTGACCACCATTTAATTTCTTTTACTCTTACTTATATCCCACCTCCTCGTCGTACTGTCTGCAACCTGCAGTCTGTTAACTCTGACCATCTCAGTAAGACTTTGAATTCATCTCTCTCTTCTCTTGATCTTGGGGACTCTGCTGATTTAGCAATGTCTTTATTTAATTCCACTCTTTCTTCAACTCTCGACAGCTTTGCTCCTGTATCTGTACGCATGTCTTCCCCTATGACTAGGTCTCAGCCCTGGCTCACTCCCACTATCAGGTTCCTCCGGTCCTGCTCTAGAGCGGCCGAATATCTTTGGAAAAAATCTAGGGAACCGGCCGATTTCATTCATTATAAATTCATCCTTTTATCTTTTTCACGTGCTCTGTCTATGGCAAAACTATTTTAAATCGCTGATCTGCGCTAATGAGAGGCGTCCGCAGCGTTTGTTCTCCTGCTTCAATACACTACTAAAACCTTCCTCTCCCCCTGTCTTCTCATCATTTTCCCCCACTGACTTTGCCAATTACTTCATCACTAAAGTCACTACTATTCGATCTGAAATAGTTCCTCCCGACTTGCCCCTTATCACTAACCTCCTGGTACCTTCTACTAATAAACTCTCTGGGTTTCCCCGTTTCTCTGGATGAACTCTCTACGCTGCTAAATTCTTCCAAACCTACTACCTGTTCTCTTGATCCTATTCCCTCCCGTCTCCTAATCTCTATAGCCCCTTCTCTTCTGCCCTCGCTCCTCTATATCTTTAATCTCTCTCTCTCTCTCTATGGGTTCCTTCCCTTCTGACTTCAAACATGCTCTCGTTT
>NW_024812950.1:1790-2546 GCF_019175285.1 Sceloporus undulatus
AACCTACTACCTGTTCTCTTGATCCTATTCCCTCCCGTCTCCTAATCCCTATAGCCCCTTCTCTTCTGCCCTCGCTCCTCTATATCTTTAATCTCTCTCTCTCTCTCTATGGGTTCCTTCCCTTCTGACTTCAAACATGCTCTCGTTTCCCCAATTCTGAAGAAATCCTCTTCTTTGTCTAGCTATCGTCCAATTTCTCTTCTTCCTTTTCTTTCTAAGGTCCTAGAACGGGTCGTTTATTCTCGCTGTATTAAGTTAATCAATCAATCTTTATTAATGCTTAAGCCAAAGGCCATTCGCATGGTAAAATATAAAACCAATGACAGCAATTCAGAATTATAAAATATTCCATCAAATGACATCCAAATTTAATACATAATATACTTCCAGTCAATTAAATAAGACAACATTAAAAAAACCACTTCAAGGTTTGGATAAGATCATCCACCTAACAATTGTTAAAAACATTTAAAAAAAAACAACTTCAAAGTTTAGATAAGGTCATCCTTAGCCATGATTGATGGCAGATATTCACATACACCTAAGGATTCCCGTTTATGTATTTGTGGAGCCCCAGAAATCGAGGATTTGCCTCATTATTTGTTTTCTTGCTCACTATATACTGGTCCAAGAACTAAATTTATGGGATCTATTCTGTCCAATTTACAGTCTAATACCATTTCCGAAAAGATTTATTATCTCTTGTCTGATATTGATTCTAAGGTAACTTATAAGGTTTCACTGTTTGCCTCAGCA
>NW_024812951.1:0-2546 GCF_019175285.1 Sceloporus undulatus
TAGAACTTCAGTGTTTTCAAACAGTATTTTATGCCCAGGATGGTTTGTGGCATGTTCTGCTACTGCTGTTTTTTCTGGCTGTCCCAGTCTGCAGTGTCTCTCGTGTTCCTTGATTCTTGTTTGCACACTGCGTTTGGTGGTCCCTATGTAGACTTTTCCACATTTGCATGGTATGCGGTAAACTCCTGCGGCTGTGAGAGGGTCTCTCTGGTCCTTGGCTGAGCGAAGCATTTGCTGGATTTTCTTCGTCAGTTTGTAAACCATTTGAAGGTTGTGCTTCCTCACCACTTTGCCTATTCTGTCTGTGACTCCTTTGATATATGGTAAAAATAACTTCCCTTTGGGTTGCTGCTTGTCTTCACTTCTTTGGGTTTTCCTGGGCCTGGCAGCCCTTCTGATGTCTGAGCTGGAATAACCATTGGCCTGTAGAGCCCGGTCCAGGTGCTTCAGTTCATCTTCTAAGAAGTGGGGTTCACAGATATGTTTTGCTCAGTCTACCAGTGTTTTTATTGTGCTTCTTTTTTGTCCTGGGTGATGGTTGGAGTTCTTGTGCAGGTATCAGTCTGTATGTGTGGGTTTTCAGTATACTGTCTGACCCAAATGTAGGTTCGGTTTGTGGATGACAAGGACATCCAAAAATGGCAGTGTTCCTTCCTTTTCTTTTTCCACAGTGAATTGGATGTTGGGGTTGATGTTGTTCAGATGGTTCAGGAATACAGCCAGGTCTTCTTCTCCATGGCTCCAGATGGTGAAGTGTCATCCACATATCAGAACCAAGTTGTGGGCTTTTTCAGTGCTGTTTCCAGGGCTTGCTTTTCAAAGTGTTCCATGTAAAAGTTTGCTATCACTGGGCTTAGAGGGCTTCCCATTGCTACTCCATCTCTCTGTTCGTAGAATCCATTGTCCCACTGGAAATAGCTTGTGCTGAGTCAATGTTTGAACAGGGCTGTGATGTCTTCTGGAAAAAAATCTGTTGGATGAGTGTCATGGTGTCCATTATGGGGACAGACTTCAAGCAGACCACATTCATCACAACCCTGATCCCTGCACACACATAGTATAATAATGTATCATTTATAATAGTTTAAAACTCAACATGGTAGTAGGCTTTCACAACCATTAAGCAAAGTGGAACAACTGTCTAAGGTGACAGGTGTGGGAAGAGAAGCAAGCAATGGTAGCTCTCTTGCAATTCCTTCAAAGTCCACTAGCCACAAACCTATGTGGAAGAATAGTGCTAAGTGTGTCACATTGCTGTCCTGTGCCCCATAAATTATTTTGGTGCCCTCAGGGCAGTGATGCTGAAAGAAACTGTCTTGTTGATAGTCTTAAAGTAAGATTCACCTGTCACTTGAGTTTGAACATGGGGTGGGAAGATGCCATCTTGCCTTTTGCACCAGGTTGTAAAATGTCTTGGGACAGCCCTTGTATACAGGACACTCTTTGTTACATCTCTATTACCCCATATGAACAAGTTTCTTATAGTGTCTAGTCAACACATTGTCCAAAAACCACTGTCCCACAGCAAGCTAAATGCTTCAAGGATGACAGGTTTTGGAAAAAAGTGAAAGGAATGCTTTCAAGCATTTACCAGAGCTCCCATTGCCATTCTCCAGGAGGCACTTGGCATCAAGCCTACCTAGTGATTTATTCCCCCATATAATAGTGGCTTTTCAAACTATTTCAGATTACAAAAAGATGTTCCTACAGGGAAGAAAGGAAAAGAGATGCCATCCCTAATAGCAAGACGACAGATACAGTTGAGAACACCTTCAGAAGTACAATGTAAAGGGGCATATAGTTACGCTGTGGAATTTGTTTGTGACCGCAAAATGTAGTAATGGTCACCAACACTTGTGGTTTTAAAAGGGAATTAGACCTATTCATGGAGGACATAGTTATTAGTAGCTATTTAATCAAGATTAATATATCTAGGATCAGAGGTAGTATGTCTCTAAATACGCATTGCCAGACAGCATCAGTGGAACTGTTTTTTGCATCCAAGAAATTGTTCCCCAAAATGAGAAAAGAACACTGGTCTTAAAGGGCCTTTGGTGTGATCCTGAGGTTTCTTCTTTTGTTTTTAATATCCAAGTAAGTCACAAATGTGAAAGCATTTGTCTCTTTTATACATCTCTTTTACGAATCAAGGAAGTATCTTTGGGCCTCAGAGTAACACTTGTGCCTCCAAGCTATTTCTGAAAATGAAATAATTATATCATTTGTATGTGACAAGGCTTGGAGAAGTAGTGATACAGCCTTCAGTTAACCAAGGAAGTATTCTCTAGTGGATTCTCTCTGTGTGTCTCTCTCTCTTACTCACTTTCATTCACTATCACTCAGTCTCTCACTCACTGACCTTAGTATAATGTAAATATTCATATGCAAACCTCTGGAAGTATACATCCTCTTGCTGACCCCTATAAAGCCTTTGAAGGCTCCCTTATCCTGAATAAATAGAAAGGCAAGAAATAAATCAAATGAATGAATGACATAGATTGGATGTCACTGGCATACTGATGATTCCAAACCGCAAAACTACAGAT
>NW_024812952.1:0-2546 GCF_019175285.1 Sceloporus undulatus
TTTAGCCATGAGCTAAGTGACATTGATGGGGCGCTCTTCAAAAATAAGAGACCAGTGTTGGTTATAAGCTATTTTGGAATGAATATATGAAGGCTGTTTGGTATAGAAAAAAAGATGCTGTTTATTGGTCACAACATAATAGAAATAGACAATGGATGTGGGTTGAATTAAAAACAAAAAGAGCCTGTGGAGAATTGGTTCCCATAATAGAACAAACTCATTATAAAATATAATACAAAAATATTGAAAATCATGTGTATGAAATAAATGTTTAACAAGGTAGACATATAGACCTATATTTTTAACAAAATGAATTTCAGTTTTCTTAACTGCATTCCTTGTCTGCTGTCTGCAGTATTTGTGGGGCTATTTACCCAATGAGCTCAGCAGTTCTATAGAATGCAATTATGTTCAACCAAGGAGAATTCCTTGCATATTCTTATAATTCCTGCCTCCTTTTAAACTCCTCAAAAGGCTTTCCTTGGAAGGCCTAGGTTACAGGACAAGAAGCTCTAGGTTATAGGACACGAGGGAGGAATCAGGATGAATGAAAGTTGCTTGCACATGTAGCTCAAAACTATTTAGTATAGATAACTTGAGCCCCAATCTCAATCTGTGGATGTATTTGGTAAATGTTCCTCCTGTAAGAATTCTAGTCCGAATGAAAGTTTCCCCCAACAAATCCTAGCTACCAACGTTCTTCTTACAGAAATCAAATGAGAGTTTTGTACAGTATATACATTTTTGAAATCACAGTGAACAGATCATAATGTTTTGGGTAGTTGTGGAAGAATAGTTAAATACTAGAGGAACAAATGAGGTGAAAGACAAGCCGTTCATCAAAGGGTAGTGAATGAATCCTTTTAGAGACACCCGCGTTTTCCAACTCAGTGTCAACGCTCCTGACCCCCACTTGCTGTTACTTATATACCTCTCTTCATACATCCAAAAATGGAAAAGCACTACAACACTGTAAGGATGAAAGCTATTCAACTTTTTCCATCGCTTCCAGTGAGGCATAAGCTTGCCTAACTTTATGGATTAGGACTGGAATCTTGTATTTTCTTTTAACATTTGCTTACATCTTCCAAAGTTCAAGTGTGAGGAGATGAAATATTTTCTTTATTGCAATCTATCTATATGACTCATTTCTATTAAAAACTTCTAAGGCAGCATGCAGTTCAAAATATCAAACACACACACACACACACACACACACACACACACACATTTTAAATAACTAAATAAAAAAACAATGAAGTCAGAAACAGTAGCCATATTTAAATGTATCATGAAAACAAGGCCATGTACCAAACATCAACATTAATAATACAGTAGGCCCTTGGTACTTGTTGGAGTTTAGTTCCAGGACCCATGGATACCAAAAATCCATGGGTACTTAAGTCCCATTATACACGCTGGCATAGTAAAATGGTGTCCCTTATATAAAATGGCAAAATCAAGGTTTGCTTTTTGGAATGGATATATTTTTCAGGTGTGGATGATGGAATCTGTGGACAAGGAATCCATGGATATGGAGGACTGACTTACAATGCTTATTTAATAATAATGTTATTGATAAAAATAAATAAATAAAATTCAAATTTAATAACAAAAAGTGATTTTATTATTTAATAATAAAAGAGAATGGTTGACTGACTATGAGGCAGTAGCTGTATTTGAGAGCTGATATCTTCTGATATGGTAAACTGTGAGGTTCAATACATTGCATATACAGTAAAATGAAGTGCCACAGAGCTGCAAAACTAATGCTAAAAAACAAACATACTTTGGTAGCCATTTTTTTTCAATGAAAGAGCTCCAATTTGTTCATCTTTTCTTCAAGTGTGACTCTGTAATACACAATGCCTTCTTCTATGCAGTGTGAAATATTCTCATTGCTTTCTTATACTGCATTTTATTTAAGAAAATATTGACAGAACTTTTCTTGTCACTTGAGTCTTCCATCTCTGAAGGTCTTTCATGTAGAAGCAGAAATCAGCGACAGCCGAAAAGAGAAAATCATAAGTGTGTGAAAAGTTCTTGGGGATTCATTACTTGACCCATTAAAACATTACTATCAGCAGTAGAAGGTCCCTCAAGCATCTTGCCTGATCCTGTCTATACCAAATTAAGAAAAAGAAAGAAAGAAAGAGCCATACTTGTTCTCATTGGATAGTGATACCATGTAAAGTCTGGGTAAGATTGCAACTTTAAACCATGCATGCTTCTTCATACCAGTATATTTATTTTTCTTTCTGCAGACTGAATTAAGTATTTCTAGCAACTGTATGTTGCTTTCTCAAGACTTTTTAAAAGAGCCTTGCATCTCTCTCCTCTCTCTTACTTATAAGCAGAGGAACAGAGGAAGACAACTTGAATATCAAGTGCTGGTTTGTGAATGGGCCTTCGCAGATGTAGCATTAAAATAACAAGGAAGAGCAAGAGGTGACTGCAAACATTTTACAGAATTTAATCATCTGTTTCTCCATTTCAAAATTCAGTCACAAGGGGTCACTGCTGCCTAAGGAAATGTATGAGAAGAA
>NW_024812953.1:0-2545 GCF_019175285.1 Sceloporus undulatus
AGTTTTCCTTGTAATTTTGACATAGTGTATACTTGCTATTCTCTCGCCAGGTCGCTAGGTTTTGTAGGTAAAAGTGAAAGTAGTCCCTTGACATGAATGTCTAATTGTAACTGACTGTAGGGAGTGGTGCTCATCTCCATTACTTAGCCAAAGAGCCAGTGTTGTCCAAGGACTACTCCGGTGATCATGTAGCCAGCATGGCTGCACCAAGTGCTGTTATCTTTCCATTGAAATGATACCTATTTCTCTACTTGCATTTACATGCTTTCAAAATGCTAGGTGGGCAGAAGCTGGGACAAGTGACAGGAGCTGACTCTTTCATGCAGCACTCGGGCCTTGAATTTCCAATGTTCCAATCATCTGAACTGCATCTTAACCACTAAACCACTAATAATAATAATAATAATAATAATAATAATAATAATAATAAGTTTATTTGTATTTTCCCACTTCTTCCAATGGATCGAAGCGGGATTACAACCAAAAATCTCCACAGAGGCAATCATGTGTAAAATACATATCATAAAAACATCACAAGTATAAAAATTTCAATTATAGTAATCGCAAGGCAATGGGCAGTTATGCTGTTATGACCAGAAGCGGGGTTTCCTAAAGTTCTTTATAGAAGGTCAGGTGGGTATGCCCGCCAGAAGAGATCCATCTTTAGTGCCTTCTTAAAGGCATCTAGGGTCGTGATGAGACGGATCTCCTCTGGCAGATTGTTCCATAACCTGGGGGCCATAGCTGTATATGCTCTTTTGGAAGTAACTGTTAGTCTGACCTTTGGATAGTCTAACAGATTCTTCCCTGTTGTCCTGAGGGTGTGGGGCGGATTGTGTAGGAAGAGGCATTCCCTCAAGTAACTTGGGCCCAAGCCATGTAGGACTTTAAAGGTAACAACCAACACTTTGTATTTGTGCCCGGAAGCTAATTGGCAGCCAGTGTAAGGATTTTAGAACAGGTGTTATATGATCTGACCTGGAAGTTCCAGTGATCAATCTGACTGCTGCATTTTGAATTAATTTAAGCTTCTGAACCTGGTGCAAAGGTAGCCCCATGTAGAGCACATTACAGAAATCTAAGTGAGAGATTACCAGTGTGTGTACCACCATTTCAAGGTCCTTTCGGTCCAGGTAGGGACGCACCTGGTGTATCAGCTTAAGCTGGTACTAAGTACTCCTGGCCATCACATCCATTACAGGTATATATATCTAAAAGGTATATACACCTTTACGGGTATATATATAAAAAACAAACAGTGCCTTCCAACTTCCCCTGTTTCCATCCCTGTCTTCCAGTCCCTTTCGAAAGAACTGGAACCCTAACCCTAGTTTCCTACAATCTTTACTTGGGATACATTTTTTCACCCAGACCTCAGCAGTTAGTCCCTTGCTTATCCAACAAGACTCTCTTTCTAATCCCCCAGAAGCCTTGTATTTTTTTCCCTTTCTCTCCTCCCACTGGTTAACAGAACCCAAGTGGGAGTCAGGGCTAATCAGGTCTCTCCTCTTTCAAACCTCCCAATGGTTATCCCAAACTTCCTTATTTCCCTGAGTTAACCTGTTAAAATATATTTCTAAATTGTATTGAAAATGTTCAGATGTGGCAATGGTTAACTAAGGTTTAAAATGGTTCCTGTTGCAGGCCAGAAAGTCTAGGCCTGGAAGCGCAAGTCTTCAAGGACATGTGCTGAGACATAATATAAACAAATGTATTATTGTTATGCTCCTGTGTAGTATGGTGGCTTCATGGGAAAGAGGTGTGTCCACTTGGTGGGAAAGTTGATCTTCTGAGAGAACAAAGACTGATGTCACATTCGAACTTCTAGCATGGACTCTGAAAGAGTATAGATGTATAGTAGCTTGCTGTGCAAAGTGTAAATAGCAACAAAGTTAATAAACCCTCATTTGAGTGAAAATCTGTGTGGAAGTTACTTTGTTCCTGAGTAGCTAAGAAGACGGCATCTGTTCCAGTTGGTACCAGTTCAGAACCACCGGCAGAACGAGACATCACCCATCCCAAATATCTTTTTCTCTAACATAACCTTTCCTATAAGCTGATTCTAGAGGCCATGCAGGGTCATTACAGCATGGTATTTGTGGCAGGAATTAATCATTAAAATTACTTGCTACTTCTTTTGAGAAGAAACTTAGTGTAGAACTGCATCACTATGTGTGAGCCTAGGACTAGAGAATAGGAGGGTAGGATGCATCATATAAGTTCACAAGCTTGCCCTGTAGCTAGTTTGGTATGAAATGTTTGAGAAAACTGTACAAAGCAAGGTTAAGTGAACTATGGAAGCTAAATTCAAATTACAAAATGTACATTGTGCACCCTTTTTGTATGACTGTAACATAGTCAGTAACAACATACAATGGAACATGGGAAAGGTAAGTTGGCATGAGTATTGAACAGCTGTGTTTTCAGGTTATACACCATTCAAATAATTGGTTTCCTTTCCAAGCAGTTGTCATTCATTCATTCATCTTTCTCTATAATTTCTCCTTTCACCATTTTTGTACTGAAATTGGAGGCCCAATAGGAG
>NW_024812954.1:0-2545 GCF_019175285.1 Sceloporus undulatus
CTGGGCCCAGGACAGAGCCCTGTGGGACCCCACTGGTCACTTCTCTCCAGGATGAAAAGGAGCCATTGTTGAGCACCCTTTGCGTTCAGCCGGTCAACCAGTTACAAATCCATGTAACAGTTACCTTGTTTGTTACTTGAAGATCTTTTCCAATGGAAATGGTTTCTTTAAAAGTTGTTGTTGGTTTCAGTGTTTACTTAGTTCTCAGGTAGTTGACTGCAAAACATTCTCTCAGGTTACTATCCTTTGCTCACATTTTCACCATTGAAGATGGTGGGACTTAACATGCATGAGATTACACAGTCAATTTCTGACCTGTACTTGAAGATTTCAGCCATTTAATCACTCTGCTTTATGTAGCCATATCTGAAAACAGATGGATTACATACCATTTCTTCTAAACTGAATTCTAATATTTATTTGAAATGAATAAAATGAATGTCTCCTGTCTTTGCACATCATAATCTCTTCAGGCTTTGAAGCTTCATGGCTTTGAATAAATAAATAAATGTCTAGGATATTTAAAGTGTTTGTAATATTTTATAGCATTTATTGTTGCTGATATATATATATATATATATATATATATTGCAAACAATGCGCATAGCATTTTGAAGAACAACAAAAAACTGAGCTCATAGAGCCGAACAAACATTTACAACATGAATATAATAAAAATAGCTACTTTTAAGTGTGCTCAAGGGCTTACAAGGACCCAGCAGAATGTTTGTTTCTTCCTTTTGTACAGCAAGTAACATCTATCACAAGCTTTGGTGTACAGAGGGGGAAAGGCAGAAATTCCACTGGGACCTTGCAAGCCCTTGAGCAAACTTAAAAAAAAAAGCTTTGTGTTTATTCATATTGTAAATTAAATCATAAGCTCCTTGGGGTGGGACTTCTTTGTTATGTAAAATCACATGTGCATTGATGATGCTGGTACTTGAACTAGTTTCAAAAGCAGTTCGCTAGAAAGTGTGCAGACTGATTTGCTGAGTGTGGTGCTCATTCCAGATCTTCTTCCTAGTACATACAATTTGTGTGATTTGTTTTTTGTTTTGGATCCTAATATTCTAAATCATTTTTGCAAATTATATTTGGCTAGTAAAGTCTTTAAAACATCTCACTTCAGTTGTAATCAATATTATATTCAAACTTGCTAAGTTTCTAGGATTTGCGAGTTTTTCTAGGATTTCCTCCATATGTTCTAAGTGCTAGCACTTATTGCTGACAACAGATCTCAGGATTCAATAAGGCAGATATAGTGCTCAGAACACATGCTTTGTTTTTTTCTTTGTTTGATTCATGGCACAGGATAGTTAAGATACAATCCCGTTCCTAATGTTAAAGGTGAAAATATTTTTAAACCATGTTCTTGATAGCAAGTACTCTTCTCCATTTGAATACTTGCTTTGAACATAGGATGTATTGATATTGTAGGGTGTGCAGCTGTGGCTGCAGTCCTGTGCCAACTCTGTTTTTGTTTGCCTTCAAACTACCTGGAAATAAGTTGCATTGTATGATACTTTCGTCATGCCTTTGGGAGAAGGCAGGGTATACACCAATTAACTAAATAAATAGTAATCTTCGGTCCAAAACACACTGCAGAAATAATGCAGTTTGAAACCACTTTAACTGCCCTAGCTCACTGCTAGGGAATCCTGGGAATTTTGTGAGACATTTAGCCTTCTCTGTCAGAGAGCTCTGGTGCCACAATAAACAACAATTCTCAGGATTTTCTATCAATGAACCAGGGCAGTTGAAGTGGTCTCAAACTGCATTATTTCTGCAGTATGTTTTGGACCTCAAGCAAAATTTGAATAGGGCAGACTTGCCATTTAAAATATATTTTAGGTAAAGTGAACATTGTAATCCATGCTGGTGAGTGAATCAGATTCTAATTGTTACGTTTGTGCATGTGCTTAAATTGTGGTTAGTCTGAACAGTTTTTTGTGTGCAGATGTGTGCTGGCATTGTCTTTAGGTTAATTTTGAAGAACACATTTGCTGAAATGAAGACTGTTCCTAAAGGGTTGTAATAGGCAGCCAAATCAAATGAAGTACAGAAAATTCAGGCACTGCAGATCTGCTGTAAGATGTTCCTGCTTACTGAGGAGTCTGTCTCTAATGTTCTTGCCTGTCAAGGCAATCGGTTCATAAACAGTGACTGGGAAACTTATATGTGTTAAGTAGTGATCCTGGGTTTTGTTCATAAGTGTTTGAAAGCTTAACCTACACAGAGAGAAGTTCTTGTAGAAATGTCTTGGTTTTGCTGTTCTTGTCTGTGTCTACCTGGTGACAAATACATTTGAAGTCAACCTTATATATTAGTGAGGACTCCGGATTTCCCGGAGATTATGTGTGCAACAAATAGAGAACACGCGTTATCTCTTTTTGGCCCCTGGTAACTTAGAATTTATTTGACTTTGTGTCTGCTTGAATACACAGCAGCAGTGTCCTGAAATCATAATTGTATTTTAAAGTGCCCCTGCATGTTTTATATAGCCAGCTATAACAACTATTGTGTGCTTTTTAAATATTGTTATGGA
>NW_024812955.1:0-2545 GCF_019175285.1 Sceloporus undulatus
CCCCTAATCTAGGAATGGAGCAGGGAGACCTTGAAACAGTATTACATGCGCTGGTCATCTCTCATTACAGGTAACGCCTTCGCTTTTCCCCATTAATAATGTCTAGCTGTTTGTTTTCTATAGATTACATCTATCCAGCTGATAAAGTTATCTCCTAGAGCCATTTTTCTTAAGGTTTCCAGCATGAAGTTCCAATTAACTTCATCAAACGCCTTTTCGGCCTCAAGAAAAATCATAGCTGCTTTTTAATCTATTTTCTTCTCATAGAAGTCTATAATATCTAGTAAATTCCTCGTGTTGTTTCTAAGGTGCCTTTTTGGGAGGAAGCCCATTTGGTCTCCGTTTATGATATTTTGTAGGGTTTTTAAAAATCTTTCTGCTAGGACCATTGCGAAGATTTTCTAATCGTTGTTAAGGAGAGAAATGGGTCTGAAATGTTTCACCCCCAGCAGCTCCTCACTTTCTTTAGGAATCAGTACAATATCATCTACCTTCCAAGAGTCAGGCGTTCTTCTTTGTGAGAATCTATTCATGATTTCTACTAGGGGTTTAAGTAGCTCTTTCTGTAAGCTCTTGTAATATACTGCGCTTAGGCCATCTGGCCCTGGTGCTTTGGATGCCTTGGTTTTACTGATTGCTTCTAGCACCTCGGGTGCTGTTATTGGTTTATTAAGTTCGATTCTCTCTTGTTCATCAATCTTTACTACGTCTTCTCTGTCCAAAGATTCTTGTATCCTTTTCTGGGAATTATATTCTTCATTGTATAGATTTGTGAAATATTTATGTAAAAATTCTTTCATATGTTTTTGGTTGGAATAAATCTCGTCCCCTTTTTTAACCCTTGAAAAGATCCTTTTCTCCTTTTCCTTTTTCAGTTTCCATGCTAAGCATTTCCCAGGTTTATTAGCATTCTCAAAGTGTTTCTGTTTGATGTATCTTGATTCTTTCTTCTGGTCTTCTATTAGCCACGTGGATATTTCCTTTTGAATCTTCTTAATCTGTTGTTGAATCATTTTGTTTTGGGGGCTTTCTTTAAGTAATTGTTCCTTATCCTTTAACTTTTCCCGTAGTTCTTTCCAATTCTTTCCTCTATTTTTTCCCCTTTAAGACTGTTTCAAAGACAAACCCTTCATTACCGCTTTGCTTGTGTCCCAGACGATCTCTGGGCTGACTTCTCCATTCAGATTTTCTTCAGAGAAGAATTTAAGTGGGGTTTGTTTTTGCTTTATCTAGAATTTTTCCGTCTTTTAACAAAATCACATCTAGTCTCCATATCAGTTCCTTAGGTTTATTCTTCAAAGACAATAAAATAGGATTGTGATCCGATAGGATTTTTGGTAGGGTTTCTCTTGCTTCCACCATTGTGCTAATAGTCAGGGAAGTCAAGAACATATCTATTCTCCACCAGGATTGATGGGTGTTTGAAAAGAACGTAAATCCTTAGACAGACCATACTTGATTCTCCATTATCTTCTAATGCGAAGGCTTCTTTTAATTCAAAGAAAGATTTTGGCAATTTCCCTTGCTTTAAGTATGTTTTGTTATCTGCTTTTCTATCAATCTGGGGGTCTATCAGTCTATTCCAATCTCCCATCATTAAGGTCCTATCGCACATACGGTCTGGCATTTGTCTTTTCAATTTTTCAAAACACAGGCCTTTATTTTCTAAGGGTACATAAACTCCCACCATTAGGATCCTTTGGTCTTGTAAAGTAACTTCTACACCAACCAAGTATCCATTGGGGTCTGAGAATACCTCTTTAGCTTCTCATTTAACCTTTACATATATCACTACACCTTTCCCCCTCTTTTTTGAGGCTGCTATGTATTCTTTCCCCAATTTGGCATTTTTCAGCAATCTTATATCCTCTTTCTTTATATGGGTTTCCTGAAGGCAAATGACATCAAGTCTCTGTTTCCCTCAATAATGAAAAAGTTTACCTCATCTTTTTGGGCTGTTGATTCCTTTAACATTCAATGATAGGATGTCCATCTTTTCCCGTTTCATCCTCATATTCTCCATCTATATCGTCATCTCTTGTGTTTGGATGTGCTTTCCTAAGCAATTCTCCTTCTTCTGTTTCTTCTTCTAAGTGCTCTTCCTTCTTCTCCTCTTCTCCTTTTCCCGGGTTTTTTCTTTCTTCTTTGTGACTGTCCCCTTTATTCAGTTATTTTTCATTCTCATGTAGAACATTTCTTTCTTTTTGTACCGAGTTCATTTGGTGTCTTTTTTGCTTGAATGTAAAATATAGGCCCTGAGTTAGTTCCCATTTGTAGTAGATTCCATTCCTGCGCAAAACCTTATTCAGTGGTCCATATTCCTTCCTCTTCCTTAACAGTTTCCCAAAGATATCTTTAAACAATAACATTTCATTTTCTTCCATTTTGAATCTTGTATGAAAGTGTTGTTGTAGAATTGCTTCTTTCATTTGAGTCCTAACAAAATAAATCATGATATCTCCTGGCAGACTCTTCTGTTTTGCGACCCAGGAGCTTACTCTAAACATCTTGTCCACCTCAAGGAGAAAGGTTTTGTTATCTAAGT
>NW_024812956.1:0-841 GCF_019175285.1 Sceloporus undulatus
GGAGCACCCCCAGACTGCGAACACAGTCGCTGGAGGAGAGTGTGACCTCATCCAGGACTGGAGGTTGCAACCCAATTCTTGGTTTCGGGGCCGCTACCATGAGCGGTTATCATTCCCATAACTATTCGAGCCAGCTGCAACAAATCTCACCCCTCTATTTCGCTAACCTATACTACAATCTCCAGTCAAATTTATAAACTATAATCTATATTAACAGCAATGAAAACCTAAACTTAACTAAATATAACTTTAAAACATAAACACACTTATCCACAGACAAACCACAGACATATGGATAGACAGCCCTTACAAACAAAACCATAAGGGCCTTTTCACTGCTGGATTGAAAATATATTTTCTATATTAATTCTTGAAAAAATAATGTTAGTTCACTTCTGGGATTTGTGTGGCTTCTCTCCATTGTGGCCTCTCTGATGTATCACTAGGCTTGACCTCTGAGAAAAACATTTCCCACAATGCTGGCATTTGTATGGCTTCTCTCCAGTGTGGATTCTCTGATGTCTCACTAGGTCTGACTTTGAAGAAAAACCTTTCAAACAATGCTGGCATTTGTATGGCTTCTCTCCTGTGTGGATTCTCTGATGTTTCACTAGGTCTGACTTTGATGAAAAACATTTCTCACAATGCTGGCATTTGTATGGCTTCTCTCCAGTGTGGACTCTCTGATGTGTCACTAGGTTTGACTTCTGAGCAAAACATTGTCCACAATGCTGGCATTTGTAAGGCTTCTCTCCTGTGTGGACTCTCTGGTGTCTCATTAAGTCTCCCTTCATAGTAAAACAGTTCCCACAATGCTGGCATTTGTATGGCTTCTCTCCTG
>NW_024812956.1:941-2545 GCF_019175285.1 Sceloporus undulatus
AGAAAAACATTTCCCACAATGCTGGCATTTGTATGGCTTCTCTCTAGTGTGAACTCTCTGATGTGTCACTAGGTTTGACTTCTGAGCAAAACACTGTCCACAATGCTGGCATTTGTAGGGCTTTGCTCCTGTGTGGACTCTCTGATGAGTCACTAGGTATGACTTCAAAGTAAAACATTTCCCACAATGCTGGCATTTGTATGGCTTCTCTCCTGTGTGGATTCTCTTGTGTGTCACTAGGTGTGACTGCCGAGAAAAACATTTCCCACAATGCTGGCATTTGTATGGCTTTTCTCCTGTGTGGACTCTCAGATGATTGACAAGGACTGACTTGTAGGCAAATTTTCCCCCACAATGCTGACATTTATGTGACTTCTTTCTTGTGTGGATTCTCTCATGACTGACAAGTTCTTCTGTAAACAAGGATAATGACAAACAAGACTGAATCTCAGCATTAAGAGAAGAAGGTGTTACCCCAAGATTTAGCCCTACATTCATGCCTGCCTATTTCAGGTTAAATTAATAAAGTTGGTGTGAGTGACGTGAGCACGACACTGTTCTGGATGGCCCCAAATCCATATAATGATTGTATCCTTACTCCTAGGAACTAGCAAAGAAGACATTGTAGGGGAACTGCCATGAGGAAATCAGTGGAAGCAGATAATCAGGCAGTTGAAAATGTTCCATAAATATGTGTAAAAATATTTTGATTGAAAAGTGGCATCATTTCCTGTGAGATTGCCATAGAGTATTGAGTCAGAGCACATGGCATGATGCAAGCTAACTGCAGAGGATGCTTCATGCTGTGTGGCACCAGGAGAGGACTCACAACCAATACAGTACTGTATACAGCTCACATGTGGATTGATGTGGGTTGGAGTAGTGTGCACAAGAGATTGTGAAGTTGATGAAAGTCAGAGAGGAGAGCTGGTGCATATTTGTTTTCTATTGCAACTCAAGCTAAAGAACCTCCAAGGACTTGGAGGAAATCAACTGTGTCTGTGAGTTATTTTTTAAGTGG
Organism: Sceloporus undulatus; assembly: GCF_019175285.1. Taxonomy (NCBI): domain Eukaryota; kingdom Metazoa; phylum Chordata; class Lepidosauria; order Squamata; family Phrynosomatidae; genus Sceloporus; species Sceloporus undulatus. The sequence goes on from NW_024812956.1 coordinate 1,963, forward strand.
CCAGTGCATTGCCAATACCTATATCTGGAGATTTGCTTCAGTACTCTGCTGTGTTATTGTTGAGCTCTGGGAGTGTCGCCTTCAGACTATGCTATATATTGGCTTTGAATGGGACCAGAATTCAGAGCCAAGAAGGACCTGAGAGCCGGTGTGATAATCCTTTTTGGCTGAAGTATTTCCACAAACACTCATTGCATTTAATTCAGTTTCAGACAATTCTTTCCCCACCAAGGAAACATCCTAAAGCAATTTAAACGTTTTCGAATGCTCTGTTTCTGCCCCCAAGCAACAAATTCAGTATAAATATCATTCCCAACTGGCTGTCCAGCTGCAGACAGAGACTCCTAGAATCATAGAGTTGGAAGAAACCACAAAGGCCATCCAGTCCAACCCCCTGCCATGCAGGAAATCTTAATCAAAGCATACCTGACAGATGTCCATCCAGCCTCTGTTTAAAGACCTCTAGGGAAGGAGACTCCACTACTCTCCGAAGGAGTTTGTTCCATTTTCAAACAGCCCTTACTGTCAGTTAGTTCTTCCTGTAGCTTACATCTATTGTTCTGGGGCCTGTTTTCTGGAGCAG
>NW_024812957.1:0-2545 GCF_019175285.1 Sceloporus undulatus
ATTAGTAGGCCCTTTAAGAGATTTATTTAATGATATACAAAGGAATGAAATTCCAGAGACGTGGAAAGAAGCAAATATAGTTATAATTCCTAAGGAGGGCAAAGATTTGACATCGACAAGGAATTATAGACCAATATGAGTCCCCCTTGACTTCTATGGGCCAGAGAGGGAGGGAGGGAGAAAAGCCCCAAACATCATGAGACAAAGAGGGATTCCTATTCTAGGGATCATATCCAGAGGTTGCCATGCTGGCCAGACCATACAGCAAACCACAATAAGACCCACAATCCACAAAACAGGGATCCCTTTAGTGGCCAACCAAAATGCACAAAATAGATAAAACAAGCTTTTGAAGCTCAACTGAGTTCTTCATTGGGAAAAAGTGTTAAACGTCAAACAGGAGAAAGGTATCACAGTTTTGTGGATTTTGGAGGTTATTGTTTGCAGTGTGGCCAAAAAAACCTTCTCCTGGATATGATTTCTAGATTTCAGGATTCTGTACTTTTTTAAACTTTATTGGTAAAAGGGAAAAAAACATACTGTATAGGACCAACAACAATAACACAGATAGAATTAAAAGACTTGACAAATACAAATATTCACAAGTGACAAAACTTGTAAAACATACTAAATTACATCCAAACTCACCATACATCCAACCTCAGATTCCACAACAAACAAACTAAAAGACGTCCAAAGTGTATGTTCTTTGTTGTGTCTTTGTTTTCTTTTTATCCGTTGTATGCCCTTCATTCTTCCTTTCTTTTTTTGATATAGTCCAGCACGTTATCCCAGTCTTCTATCAATCTATTCATTTTTGTTTTGTTTTGGTAAGATCCTTGTGAGTTTATCTGCTTCCAATGCATCAAATAGTCTTAACAGCCGTTCTTCTACTTCAGGAGCTTTTGTTTGTCTCCATTCTTTTGCTAGGGTCATCCTTGCTGTTGATAAAGATAAAACAATACTCTACCATACCTGGGCCCCAAGGAATCCCCCAAGGAGGAGGCAGGGAAGGAAAGAAGGAGAGGAGGCTGGCAGGCCCCCTGCCTTTCTTTGGAGGAGAGAAGGGGGCTTCCTTCCTTCTTATAATCCCCAAGGGCCCACCAAAAGACCCTCCAGCCATTCCTCCAAATGAAGGAGGGCTCTCCCCACTTCCCTCCCTCCCAACAGACTGTGAGGTAGCAATGGCTTCAGGGGCTGAGACTGTGCATGCACAGATGCACCCAAAGGCCCCCTCCTGAGCATGCACAGGGATCACCAGGGTCTTGCTGCTGCTATTTATTCTGCTGGCAGCCTTTGAGGAAGGGAAAGACTGTGAGGGGTGCAGCAGCTTCCCTTTCCTTTCTTCTTTCCTTCCTTTCTTCTTCTGAGGAGACTTGGAGGATGCCGGAATGCAGCCCAAGGAAAGGAGATGGACTCAGGAGGGAAAGACAGGGAAGGAAGGGTCTGCTTTGTTTATATATACCTCTATCTGTCCATATGGGTGTGGGTGTGTGTATATGTGTGTGTGCTTCCTATGGCTAGGAGGACTGAACAGAGAAAAAAGAGTCAGTTTTGTGCAAATTCAGAACTTCCGTACATCAAAGAGTCCAGTGTGTTGAAACAGCAAAGAACTTTATTCAGAACACATAGAAATTAAGTGAGAACTGCCCACCCCAAGTCAAAGAATACATTAAAACCCCAAAACCTAAAACCCCACCCTCTTCAAAATCTACCCCCCCCAACTCCAATCCCCACAGTCTATGTCCCACAGATAACAAGCCCCCCTTTGGCATCCCCAGAAACCAGCCGCTTTCTGTTAATACCAGCCCCAGACTTTATTCAGTCAACATCCCACACATTGTAAAAGCTATCATTCCTATAGCTATTCTTGACAGCTGAAACAAATCCCAGGCCCCATATCTAGCTAATCTATCCCACAACCCATAATCCCCCAAAAAATTAATATCCCAAAGCAATGATCTATACTAACAGCAATTGAAACTAACCTTAACGAAATATAACTTTAAAACATAAACAGACACATGCACTAGCAAACCACAGAAATATGGACAGACAAACGTTACAAACAAAATCATAAGGGATTTTTTCACTCCTGGATTTTCTGTATTCCTTCTTGATAAAAATAATGTTAGTTCACTGCTGGGATTTGTGTGGCTTTTCCACTGTGTGGCCTCTCTGATGTCTCACTAGATTTGACCTGCGAGAAAAACATTTCCCACAATGCTGGCATTTGTATTTCTTCTCTCCTGTGTGGACTCTCTGATGTGTCACTAGGTCTGACTTCGAAGAAAAACATTTCCCGCAATGTTGGCACTTGTATGGCTTCTCTCCTGTGTGGACTCTCTGATGTGTCACTAGGTGTGACATTGACAAAAAACATTTCCCACAATGCTGGCATTTGTATGGCTTCTCTCCTGTGTGGACTCTCTGATGTGTTACTAGGTTTGACTTCTGAGGAAAACATTTCCCACAATGCTGGCATTTGTATGGCTTCTCTCCTGTGTGGACTCTCTGATGTGTTACTAGGTTTGACTTCTGAGGA
>NW_024812958.1:0-2545 GCF_019175285.1 Sceloporus undulatus
CCCCCAAGACCCCTTCCTCTCCACCCCATGGCCTTCTCCCTCAAGCCTCTCTCAGTCCCAGGTTGGCCTTAGAGTAAGGCAAATGACCCCAAAGAGAGAAAGAAAGAGGAGATCCCCAAGACTCCTTCCTCTCTGCCCCATGGCCTTCTACCTCAAGCCTATCTCAGTCCCAGGTTGTCCTTAGAGAAAGAGGATTGACCCCCAAGAGAGAATGAAAGAGGGGACCCCCAAGACTCCTTCCTCTCTTCCCCATGGCCTTCTAACTCTGACCCCTCTCTGTCCCAGGTTGGCTTTAGAGAAAGGGCACTGACCCCCAAGACCCCTTCCTCGCTGCCCCATGGCCTTCTCCCTTTGTCCACTCTCAGTCCCAGGTTGGCTTTAGAGAAAGGGATCTGACCCACAAGAGAGAGAGAAAGAGGGGACCCCCAAGACCCCTTCCTCTGCCCCATGGCCTTCTCCCTCTGACCCCTCTTAGTCCCAGGTTTGCCTTAGAGAACGCGAACTGACCCCAAGAGAGAAAGAAAGAGGGAACCCTCAAGACCCCTTCCTCTCTGCTCCATGGCCTTCTCCCTCAAGCCTCTCTCTGTCCTAGGTTGGCCTTAGAGAAAGGGAACTGACCCCCAAGAGAAAAGAAAGAGGGAACCTCCAAGACCCCTTCCTCTCTCACATGGTCTTCTACGTCAGGCCCCTCTCAATCCCAGGTTGGCTTTAGAGAAAGAGAACTGACCCCCAAGAGAGAAAGAAAAAAGGGGACCCCAAGACCCCTTCCTCTCTCCCATGGCCTTCTATGTCAGGTCCCTCTCAATCCCAGGTTGGCCTTAGAGAACGCGAACTGACCCCCAAGAGAGAAAGAAAGAGGAGACCCCCAAGACCCTTTCATCTTTGCCCCATAGCCTTCTCCCTCAGGCCTCTCTCAGTCCCAGGTTGGCCTTAGAGAATGGGAACTGACCCCAAGAGAGAAAGAAAGAGGGAACCCCCAAGACCCCTTCTTCTCACACATGGACTATGCCAAACCCCTCTCAATCGCAGGTTGGCCTTAGAGAAAGAGAACTGACCCCCTAGAGAGAAAGAAAGAGTGGACCCGTAACACCCCTTCCTCTCTGCCCCATGGCCTTCTCCCTTCTCAATCCCAGGTTGGCCTTAGAGAAAGAGAACTGACCCTCAAGAGAGAAAGAAAGAGGGGACCCCCAAGACCCCTTCCTCTCTGCCCCATGGCCTTCTCCCTCAGGCCTCTCTCAGTCCCAGTTTGGCCTTAGAGAAAAGGAACTGACCCCAAGAGAGAAAGAAAGTGGAGATCCCCAAGACCCCTTCCTCTCTGCTCCATGGCCTTCTCCCTCAAGCCTCTCTCAGTCGCAGGTTGGCCTTAGAGAAAGAGGATTGACCCCCAAGAGAGAAAGAAAGAGGGGACCCCCAAGACTCCTTCCTCTCTGCCCCATGGCCTTCTCCCTCTGACCCCTCTCTGTCCCAGGTTGGCTTTAGAGAAAGGGCACTGACCTCCAAGAGCCCTTCCTCTCTCCCCCATGGCCTTCTCCCTCTATCCCCTCAGTCCCAGGTTGGCCTTAGAGAAAGGGAACTGACCCCAAGAGAGAAAGAAAGAGGGGACCCCCCAAACCCCCTCCTCTCTGCCCCATGGCCTTCTCCCTCTGACCCCTCTCATTCCCAGGTTGGCCTTAAAGAAAGGGAACTGACCCCCAAGAGAGAAAGAAAGAGGAGATCCCCACGACCCCTTCCTCTCTGCCCCATGGCCTTCTCCCTTTGTCCACTCTCAGTCCCAGATTGGCCTTAGAGAACGCGAACTGACCCCAAGAGAGAAAGAAAGAGGGAACCCTCAAGAACCCTTCCTCTCTGCCCCATGGCCTTCTTCCTCAGGCCTCTCTCAGTCCCAGGTTGGCCTTAGAGAATGGGAACTGACCCCAAGAGAGAAAGAAAGAGGGAACCCTCAGGACCCCTTCCTCTCTGCCCCATGGCCTTCTCCTCAAGCCTCTCTCTGTCCTAGGTTGGCCTTAGAGAAAGGGAACTGACCCCCAAGAGAGAAAGAAAGAGGGAACCCCCAAGACCGCTTCCTCTCTCACATGGACTATGTCAAACCCCTCTCAATCACAGGTTGGCCTTAGAGAAAGAGAACTGACCCCCTAGAGAGAAAGAAAGAGTGGACCCCTAACACACCTTCCTCTCTGCCCCATGGCCCTCTCCCTTCTCAGTCCCAGGTTGGCCTTAGAGAAAGGGAACTGACCCCAAGAGAGAAAGAAAGAGGGAACCCCCAAAACCCCTTCCTCTCCACCCCATGGCCTTCTCCCTCTGTCCCCTCTCATTCCCAGGTTGGCCTTAGAGTAAGGGAAATGACCCGAAAGAGAGAAAGAAAGAGGGGACCCCCAAGACCCCTTCCTCTCTGCCCCATGGCCTTCTCCGTCAAGCCACTCTCAGTCCCAGGTTGGCCTTAGAGAAAGGGAATTGACCCCCAAGAGAGAAAGAAAGAGGGGACCCCTTCCTCTCTGCCCCATGGCCTTCTCCCTCTGTCTCCTCTCATTCCCAGGTTGGCCTTAGA
>NW_024812959.1:0-2545 GCF_019175285.1 Sceloporus undulatus
TGTTTTTCTTACTGAAGCCTTTCCCATGTGCAAGACTGCACAGTTGCTAAGATACCCCTTGTGTTCTTGGGATATATCAAAAGCTTTTGTTAAATTCTGGCTTTGGGTAGATAATTCTAAAGCACCTTACTTTTTATTTTATTTTATTTTTTCAAAAACCAGGATGAAGGGAAGGAGTCTTGGCAATAAGGCTAAGAACCCCTCAAGGAACTAACCAGCCTATCAATATTAAGGGAAGACCTGAATACAAAGAACTCTAGACCCAGTGCAAGCCTCTCTCCACCTCGCTCCAGATTCTTAACAGTTACTATAAACCCAATGAAAGGTTACAGTGCAAGCACATGTCGCTGCATGCATGCTCAAAAGATTAGAAGCACAATATATAAATATATTTCTCATTTCAAAATTTCCTTGGAGGTCTTCTGGCAGTTGTTTCAAAAGTAAAGCTGGGATGATTACTTTAAGAACATAAATGGTTTCGGAGCTGAAAGCATTAGTCATTTTATACTTCTTGACATGCAGCCAGATGACACACTACCCAGAAAATATGTTTCCCTACTCTATTGGAAAGCAAAAACTCCGAACACAAAACAAACTATCATTAATTTTAAAAGCCTAATTTTCAGCGTAGTAATAATTGTCATGTGTCTGAGAGACAGAAGGCAGACAAGATGTTGCTTCCTGAGAGATGTTGATTTTCAACCAATTACCTCTGGTGGGGGGGGAAGCAGACACTGATTGTAGGACAATTTACACAACCACTGGGCTCATGGAAGCTATCTGACATGTTTCTGTGTATGTGTCAGCTTCTAAACCATGCTTAGTTAGTTACATATAACTGCCAAAAGATACAGAATTAACTTGCCACATGTTCACTGTAGATCCTTTTTTTTGTTGCATGTAGGCTTACACAAACGAGCTTAAATAGCTTTTAGAAGATGGCAGCTGGTTAACCACAGGCAAGGAGTTAGTACATATGAGGATGTAACTAGTTATTGTGTTTCCAAAGGTCTTGTGAAGTGGCAGGTGGTTATTGCAGATGTACTAATCATATGTACAAGTCTCCTCCATATATTCAAGTTGGGAACATTAAGGGCCACCACAACATAGTTTGAAGCATGAGGTGAAGGAACCTCCAACCCATTCTACACATGGAAGCCAATTTCATTGTCGACTGAATCGTACTTTATCCCTCACAAGGAGAAAATGCCCTCCACCTCTTCTGAAGTGGTGGGCTGACTTAAGAACTGGAACAGGCTACATGTTGATGCTGGGTCTGCGTGTACTATCCCAAGCAGAGACTGAAAGAAAGATGCCCTGCTTAATGACTTCACAACAAATATAGTATTTAGATTGGGGATGCCCTGATACATCTTGAGGACAATAACATTCAAAATGCACAAAACAGTGATAACTTTACTGGCCAACCAAAATGTTTGAGTGGACTATACCACTTCAAACTTCAGATGAAATATTCTTTTTGAATTCTTCTTACCATAAAACAAACATATATATGTGGCAATCATCCAATGGTGCTCTCTATCATGGTCAAAAGGTCTATTACATTCTGACCCATGGGAAAAAAAAACAGAGACCACTCAGTAGCCCATTGTGCCCAATTTGAATGACACTTTGTGGGGAAAATATTGTTCAGATTTGGGATTGATAAAGATTTAGTATATGTAGCTCTGTTTATACTCTCCCTGAAAATACAGGTTCACAGATTGAGTGTACTCCAGGATGAGTCTAGAGCAGGGGTAGGCAACCTTTTTGAGCCGGGGGCCGCGTTGCTGTCCCTCAGACAACTCGGGGGGGGGGGGGCTAACCCCGGGGGGCGGAGCTTCCACCCTCCGGTGGCGGAGCTTCCACCCTCCGGGGTGGAGCCGCACGCCAGGGCGGAGCTTCCTCCGAAGCCCCGCGGGGAGGAGGAGGCGTGTGCCCACCCTCTCCTCCTCGGTCCCTTTCTGGCCAAACACCCACAACCTGCATTCCAAAACACACACAACAGCACATTTGTGCATTTCACATGGCTTTACTTAACGTGGCCTCTTGCATATTTCAGAGGCTTATTCCATAACCAAACCCCTTGGGTTTAACACTTAGCATGGTTTAACATGGCTATGCATATTGAACATGTCAAAGTGGTTTCACCGTTCTTGTACCAAGTGTACTTCTCAGAAGTGTGTACTTGGTCAAGGGACTTTGGTTTTTCTTCACTGCGCTTGAGTTTGTAAAAATCACAGCAATTTACATTGACCATGCCTCAGAGGCTTTCTGATATCAATATCACCATTAAAGAACCAAAAACACACAGAAAAGGTACTTTGGAAAGTCACACTCTCTTGGCTTCTGAAACAGTGCATCCATGCCTCTCAAGCTGACTCATATCATCATCATCATCACCACCACCACCACCACCACACTATCACTTTCAAAACAAGGGAGACTTGTTAGCATTAAAAGCACCCAAAACACACTTTGGAAGGTGACACTCTCTCGGCTTAAGAAACAGTGCCTGCATGCCTCTCAAGCTGACTCATATCAT
>NW_024812960.1:0-2545 GCF_019175285.1 Sceloporus undulatus
ATTTTTTTTATTGTTATAACAAATATACAAAAATATGAATCACAAGTATTAAAACGTGACAAGACAAACAATACAATCTTCTACATTACAAAAAACATTTAACACCATTATGTTAAATTTTCACACTAATCTGTTAACAAAAGGCTTCCACAAAATTTTGTATTTATATCCTCTCTTTAACATAAACCATAAGCTTTTTACATTTTAATTCTAATTTCCCATTAATACAAATTATAAATTCCTTTTCTATAATTCATAGACTCTTTATTTTCTTAATCCAAGTCCAACTTTTTAAATCTTTTTAAACACTCCCATTCTTCCTCTCTTTCATCCATCTTCTGGTCGCTTATACGTGCTGTAAGTATATCCATTTCCTTCATTTTTATAAAAAATGTGTCCTACATATGAAAAGGTTGCCCTACATTTGTCCCGGTTTGGAGGTCCTCACTTATGGCAACCCTATGGGGAAGTGTCGGGAACAAACTCTTCTAGAACATGACCACATAAGCCTGAAAAATCCACTAAAAAGTATGGAAGCTGGCCATGAAAGCTGTCAACTTCACAAATCATTATTGTCTTTTGCAATGAATAGAAGTGGAATAGAAATCTGAGAGAAATAAGCCTTAAAAGTGCTGCGTGTTGTGTGCCTTCAGGTCATTTTTGGCTTATGGCATCCCTAAGGTGAACCTATCATGGGATTTTCTTGGGAAGAAAACAGGAGGTTTGCCAAGGACTTCTCCTGAGGCTTGCCCACAGTCACCCAGTGGCTTCATGGCTGAGTTGGGAACTGAACCCTGGTCTCCAGAGTCCCAAGTCCAACACATTCTTTTATCATTGGATATTATTCACCATTGCCTCTGTTAAATTGGTATTTTCAGTGATGAGAGGCAGGGATAATGGGTTTTGTTGGATACTTTATTGCATTCTGTATTGTATTTTATTGGAAGCTGCCTCGAATCCAACCAGAGAGGCGGGATATAAATAAAATTTTATTATCATTATTATTAACACTCAAGTAATTGCACCATACGGTTATGTGCTCCTAGGTTTTATCCATTATTATTATTATTATTATTATTATTATTATCCTTTATTTATAAAGCGCTGTAAATTTACGCAGCGCTGTACATACAATCTTTTCAATTACTTGACATTCATTCACCTTAATGATGCTACTAGATTCCTTCTCTGCAATGGACTAACAAAAGCAGATATCGCTCAAGAGTTTCCAAGAAGTTTACTATCAACATATTCTACTTTATATCTATTCCCTTCCAGTACTTTTCCCATCCGTGGTGACAAAATAAGATAAATTCACTTGATTATAGAGGTCCAAAGAGTTAATTCTTCCACTGGGGTTTCAAAGCTCTGGAAACCTTTGTAAGGTTCCAAAATAATGAACAGAAATATTTCATGCAACATTATGTATGTGAGCTATTTTTAGGCTTCTCTGCCAGAGAGCTCTGGTTGCTCTCATCAAACTACAGATCCCAGGATGCCATAGTATAGAACTGTGGCAGTTAAAAGTGGTATCAAACTGGATTATTTCTGCAGTGTGGATGCAGCCCTAGAGGGGCCTTTTGACTGTTTTCACCCCTGAGCTAGAAAAGGCTTGCAGTGACATGGCTCACAATCCTTGAGGCTCCAGATTTTGGGGAACTTCAACTCCCAGGATTCCTGAGCATTAGCCATCCTTGCTAAGACCTCTGGGAGTTGAAGTCAACGCCTAAAGTTTGAGAGCCATAGAAGTACAGCATCCTCAGTCCTAGAGAGGACAACCAGAAGAAGGGAAGGGATCTCCAGCAGCAGCCACTTCCTTTCTGCTTCCCTTCTTCCGCCCTTGAACCAAAACAACTTCCGGAGCCTCCCTTCTGGCTCAGAAAGGACCAGGTGAGGCTGCATCTGCACTGCAGAATTAATGCAGCCTGACACCACTTTAACTGCCATGGCTCCATCCTGCAGAGAGCTTTGGTGCCACAGAAAACTACAAATCCCAGGATCCCTTGGGAAGGTGGGTAGTGGACTATAGGAAGAGGGTGGTATTCTTTCCTCTGTATCCATAGCCTATGAAGAAGACCCCCTTTCCTTAGGTTCCCTTCAAAGGAAAGGGTCCTGAGTAGCTGAGGCTTTTCTGAGTGGCCCCACACAACCCACATCCATCCAGAGACTAGGGCCAGGAGCAATGGATGGAAGCTCCAGGAAAAGAGATTCCAGCTCAACATCAGAAGGAACCTCCTGACAGTAAGGACTGTTCAGCAGTGGAACAAACTCCCTCAAAGTGATGGAGTCTCCTTCCTTAGAGGTCTTTAAGCAGAGGCTGGATGAACATCTGTCAGAGGGGATGCTTTGATTGAGAGTTCCTGCATGGCAGAATGGGGTTGGACTGGATGGCCCCTGTCATCTCTTCCAACTCTAGGATACTAGGATTGTATGATGGTGTGTGTTCCTGCATGGCAGAATGGAGCTTGGACTGGAGACCCTTGAAGTCTCTTCCAATTTTGTGATTCTGATTGTGAGTTCCTGCATGGCAGAATAGGGTTGGACT
>NW_024812961.1:0-2545 GCF_019175285.1 Sceloporus undulatus
AGTTTAACATCACTTTAACTGCCAAAGCTCCATATTATGGAATTCTAGGATTTGTAGTTTAGTGAGATAATTTACCTTCTTTGTCAAATTGCTCTGGTACCACATCAAATCACAAATCCCAGAATTCCATAGCAGTAAAGTGGTGTCAAATTGCATTATTTCTGCAGTTCAGATGCAGCCTTATATTTATTGTTTAAACACTTATCTATGTTGGCAAGACCTCTTCTTTTCATTTCCAGTCTCCCAATGTCAACACACAGCTGGTTTTCAAACATAGAAAATAGCAGTGTACATTATAAAGAAACAGGTTTCAGTTGGGAACACAAAAAGGTATGTTTTTACTGCCTTACATAGTGTTGTAAACTATGAATTAAATTAATGAGGCAAGGAGACAATCAATTTTATTGAGTAAAGGAAACAATTCCTATCTTACAACTAGTGTGTGTGTCTCTCTGTGTGTGTAATTACCAGCAACAGCAGCTTCAGAACTGTGTAAGTCTAATGAAGAAGGAATGAAATTCCATATCATGAAAAAATGTGCTTTCCGTTAATTAAAACAGATTCTCTAAGTCTTCTTGGTGGTAAAACTGAGTAGACCATATCACATAATTCTGATCTTAACAGTCTTCAAAGAAATTTCAGTCAAAAATGTAGTGGCACATTAAAAAATACAGTAATATGTTTTATTTAGCATAAATTTTCATGGATTACGTTTCACTTCTTCGGGCTGCAGTCTACAAAAGTTTATGGCAAATAAAACTTCTTATATTTTAAAGTGCCACAAGACTCTTTGTTGCTTTTGTTGCAAAAGACTAACAGAGTAACCCCTCTCAGAGTAGTAGAACTGCTGAAACTATGGCCCGTTACAAACGGGCCTTTTAGTACAGAGTTAGTCCGTACTAGGGTTAGGAAGGTGCAGTGCTTCCACACCCCCTAACCCTAGTACGGACTGAGTCCATACAAAATGGCGGCGCCCCATCTACATGGGGGCCGCCATGATGACGTCATGACCGCGCCACCTCTATACGGGGTGGCGCGGATGTGACGTTGTCACTCCGCGCCAGGGCGCTTAGTGCGCCTTTTGTGCGGAGCAGGAAGGAGCTCCGTTTCAGAGCTCCTTCCTGGTTTGCGCCGCTGGGCGCAGCCTTCACACGGCTGCGCCCAGCGATGCAAAGGAGAAAGGGGCCAAGCGGCCCCTTTCTCCTCCTCCCCGCCGCTGCGGGGTATCCTTGGGGCTTCAAGCCCCAAGGTTTTTTTTTTTTTTTTTTTTGGGAAGCGTCCTTTCTGGATTTATATCTTGGTTTATTCCAAACAATAATCTAACAGAGATCTGAAATATGCAATCTGTTGGCCACATGTGGCCCCGTGGACCGTCAATGCATTTCGACCCCCTATTTAGACATTCTTGATATTCCTCCAGCATTTCATCCTTTGTTTTTTTAAATACACCTAAAACAGGCTGGAGAGGTATATTTAAATAGCAAGCTGCACCTCTAGAGGGTTTTGTGGACACAATTTGCCATTTGGTGGCAAAAACATTTAAGCAATGGTATCGATGATATAACTCTGATAACCTGCCCATCCCTCGTCTAAAACCAGGAAACGGTGTTGCTTAGATGTTTCCTGTTTAATTGCTCAGGCTAAAGCAAAAAGTGATGAGGCTGTTTGTGTAAATAAATGGCTCATTCATCTCTTGACCTACAAAATGGAGACAGAATTATCTGAACACAGCCATTTGTCTGTTTTCAGCCATGTAGCAGCCATTTTGCACCTTAACAGTCCACAAAGCATGAAAGCCATTGCCAGAAGGTGTATTTATTTTTTCTCAAGCGGTTTGCAGGCTTGACATTGTTTATGTTAGTAAGAATGAAAGCTTAATTAAAAATCTAATCTGATGACAGATCTAATCTGATGACTGCCAAACCATCAACCTTTGGATCTGAACCACCACAGACAAACTCTAGCTAGGAGAGATAAAATCTTTGAGAAATTTGACAGCAGAGCATTTTAGACGTCAGTGGTTTAGCACTAGGGTTTTTTGTTGTTTGTTTTTTAAACACAGAGAAGGAGACAATTATAGGCTTCCATAGAAGTCTAAGTCTCACTTATTAATATCAGATATTTTGTTGTAAGCTGCCTAGCAATATTATTATATAAAGTAGAAAAAAATACTGTAAGTAAGTAAGTAAGTAAGTAAATAAATACATGAGCTAGTAAGCCCAAAGCCACTATGTGTGCATAAACTTTAGCAAACCTTACATCCTAACTGGTACTTTACATTTTTGCAAACTTCCCTGGGACTTGTGCTTTACCTCTCCACCTTTTTCCTACAACCATTTATCTTTTCTTATCTCTGTCTCTCACCTATGAACCCAAACAGACAGGCCAAAATAAAGCTGCTTCAGGTTACTTTGGAGGTATGCTGTTTAAATGATACTTGCATCTTAAGAGGTCAGAAGCTGTGGCAAAGCTGCACTCCAGTCCTTAGGACTGGAGCATGGCTTTGGTGTGGCTTTCAGACTCTTATGACACATATATAATTTAA
>NW_024812962.1:0-2545 GCF_019175285.1 Sceloporus undulatus
AATCTAATCTGGGATCACTTTAACTTCCATGGCTCCCTCGTACAGGATCCTGGGATCTGTAGTTTGTTGAGGAACCAGCACTTTTGACAGAGAAGACTTAAAGACCTTGCAAAGCTACAAATCCCAGGATTCCATAGAATGGAACTATATCACTTAAAGTGGTATCAAACTGCATTATTTCTACGTTGTAGATGCAGCCTGTGTGTAAGCTGTGTGTAGTATTAAAAAGACTATGCTTTTTGGCCATTCACATTGCTAAAATATATTCAGGGCTTTGTGTGAATTTTACTTCTTGTGAACTTCATGACTGATGGAGGATTTGAACAAATCTCCGCAATTCTAATCCAACCTCTTCACCACATTGACTCTGCCTTAATGTGCTGAAATTAGAAAGACAGAATACATACACACACACTCACTGTCAAATCAGTTTCAACTTATGGAGACCTCCCAAAGAACCTGTTACTAAAAACCCTGCTCAGATTTTTAAACTCAGGGCCATGGCTTCTTGATCCAGTCAAACAACCTAATACAGTCTTCCTATTTTCCTTCCACTTTGTCCAGCATTATTGTCTTTTCTAATGAGTCATGTTGTTTTCCTCCCCACTTTCCCCCTCTCTCTTCATATATAAATATATGGGCCAGTGTATCATATGTGTTTCTCATTTGCCACAGCTGCAGGAATGCAACCCATCACTTTTAGTGCAGCTACCAAGTTAATTATCAATTTTAAATATTCAACTAAAACTACTTAGGTAGATCAAACGCATGCATATTCGTTTCAGAAAGTGGTGGCTCAGTAATTTCTCCCTTGCTTCTTGAAATGGTATGGACTACTAGCACATGTTTATCGTGCATTCAGATTCTTCTCAGCAGAACAAAACAGGTTTCATCTGCTCACATCAGTCAGGACAGGAACATTTTATTGATTTTTAAGAATTGCTAAATATAATTTTAAAATGAGCTCAGTATGTGCATGTAATCATTGTCACTTAGTGGAATGTAAGTAGAATCTACTTAGCAGATAGACACTGAAGCTGACATTATTAGTTGCTGAGCAGATGAATAAATACAGTCAAAGAACTGAGGTTTCAATGGGAGGCATATGCCTGGGTTTACCAGCCTACTGATCTCCCTTTCATATGAATGGCTGAGGAATTCAGTTTTAGAATACTGTGCAGACTGAAGCACAGCTATTCATTAGATTTTTGTGAATGAGGTATTTCATGAAAATTTGAGCACATCCAAATTTTAAAAGCATATTTTAAAAGTATTTCAATGTGTTTTATCATGTATTTAAATGTTATTACAGTGCGCCCGTGTTATATGCGGCTTTGAGCTTACGCACAAAGCCATGTAGAGCTGCGCAGGAGCAGCGGGGTGCAAGGGGCAGCACGCCCCATTCAAATGAATGGGGCATGCTCCTGTGGTGTGCGCACGCCACCACACTACCACGTGCAGGAGCCCCATTCATTTGAATGGGGCTCGAGCATATGCAATATTTGGCTTATGCGGGGGGGGGGGAGTCCGGAATGGATCCCCCACATTAGCCAAGGACGCACTGTGTGTGTGTGTGTGTGTGTGTGTGTGTGTGTGTGTGTGTACACACCCACACACCCACATGCGCGCACACACACACACACACAGATATATGTTTAATGGGGAAAAGGGTGGAATTGATTTATGGGTGAATATATGCAAATACATACCAGAAATATTCTGATTAGTCTAACCATAGTGACAATCCATCATAGATTCAGGAGCAAATAGCCTTTTTAATGCTTCATAAGGGTCTCATATAGTAAGAGTATAATCTGTATTACAATCCTAATCTTCATTCATGACTCTGCACTTTGTATGCTCAACAACTGTAGACTCTACCACTATAAAAGAAAGCTAAGAAGGATCCATTTCCTTAAATTGTTCTATATTTGCCTAACTTGATTTGCAATTAAGCATCAGTTCTGGCATACTTTAGAAGATGAAGGCGAGTGGAGTAGAAGAGCAAGGACAATCAGGGAGCACATTGATTCAAACACTGCTTTCCCAGAGGACTTGTCTAATAAATTAGAAATCTAATTGAATGAAGGCTCTAGGAAAAATGCTGAAAATCCATTGAGTGATAATGCTTTGTAGAGCTGTCATTTCTTTCCACAGTTGGCCTTAGCTTACTGTACCAGTGCATCATCACTAGTATGTCTAATCCAATATATTTTGTCACCATGTTCCTTTTAGTTACCACTCTTGCCAAGGTATAAATGTACCTTGAAGGTGCTGCAATTCAGGTCAGGAAATTACATGGAAATGATGTTCAGAACAGGAATAGAAATGGTTTAGTTCACCGAGACACCCATTCCCCATAGACAGTTATTTTTAAATGAGGTTTAATTATTCATTCCAAGGCAGTCATCCAGTTCCTGAATATAACCATTAAATATTCAGAACTTGGTATGAAGAATGACAAATGAAAGACTGTACTATAGTCCTAAAAGTGCACATCTAACTTCAGAATTGTAACCCAAAATTGTTTCCATCCAGGCACTTC
>NW_024812963.1:0-2545 GCF_019175285.1 Sceloporus undulatus
CACCCCATTCACCAGTTCATCCCAGTTGGTTGGGATCAGATCTGAAGTGGCTGATGCCCTTGTTGCCTCTTCCACCTTTTGGAGAATGAAATGGTCTCCAGGGCAAGTGAGGAATTGGCTGGACCTTGAGGTTTTGGCTGAGTTTGACTTGCAGCAAATATCAGGATAGTTGAAGTCTCCCATCATCACTTCTCCATCTCTCCTTTCTGAGTCTATGGTCCTCTGTTCTAGAAAGCCATCCTCCGATTCCTCCGTCTGACTTGGGGCTCTTTATAGACTCCCACAATAACATCCCTCTTGTTTCCCTCCCCTTTAATTTTTTTGATTCATTTTATATTCTGCCTTTTCCCCAAAATAGGATTCTCTTAAAGGGGTTTGTTTTTTATAAAAAGAAAGGAACATATTATTGTAATGTCTCTTGGAATTAAAAGTTATTTTGTATATAGAGAGATAGCAAGAGAGCGAGAGAGAGTGAGTGTCATGTGTGTCTTGGAATTAAAAATCCCTCTTGGAAGTGGGAATGAAATGTTGTGTGGATGCAGCCTGGGTTCTTAGCTCAGCTCAGAAGTTGGAATGTAGTGTCTCGAAGCATGAACAGAGGGTTTCTGAGCATGAACAGAGTGGCTGCCGCTCATTGCCTGAGCCGCTGCACTTTGCTTTATCGACCTGAATTTATCTGATGTAAACACCATCAGAGGAAGGACTCAGTTTGCATCTGTACTGAAAAAATAATCCAGTTTGATACCACTTTAACTGCCTTTTGCTCATGCCGTGAAATGCTGGGATTTGTAGTTTATTGTGGCATCTGATAGTGATGACTAAACAGCTCATCAAAACTACAAATCCCAAGATTCCATAACACAGAGCCATAACGGAAGTTAAAGTGGTGCCATCCTGAAGTAAATGCTCGACTCTTTCTCAGTCTTGGGGGGGTGCTCTTAGCCTCTCAAAATGGTGGCACTTAGTCTGGACCTCCCCTTCCTAAAATCCTGGCTACGTCCCTGATACACACACACACACACACACACACACACACATATATATATGCCATCTATCTATATATCTATCTATATATATTATTTCCAATTCTGTGTATTCTCTGAAAAGTATGGAAATGAAAGGGAACCACAAAAGGGAGGTGAACTCCTGGGAATCATCAACCAATCTCCATGAAGCTGCAGAGAGCCTCCCTGCCTCCAGGTGGCGCTGCTTCCCTCCCTCCTCACAAACTCAAGGCTGATGCCCTGCCTCCCTCCCAGAGCCAGAGACCCAATGGAATGGGGAGAGGAGCAGAGAGGGGAGGGAGGGGCAAAGGGTGGTGCCATGCAAATTTAGAACCAATGGGGGGAGAGGAGAAAATGTAATTTCCTCAGCCAGTATTGTAATTCCAAAGTCATGACCAGGCGGTGACACTGTTTCCTTCCCTCAAGGCTGATGCTCTGCCTCCCTCACAGCAGCCATGGATTGGAGAAATAATAATAATAATAATAATAATAATAATAATATTTTATTTATATCCCGCCCCTTTGAGGTCAATCGGGGCGACTAACAATAATAAAATACAATACAATATGTATCAACATCTACTTCCCTCCCCCCATTAAAAAGTTATGAAATCAATTATAACTAAAACCAACAAATTAAAACAACATAACCCATACACACCATAACAAAACAGACAAAAACAAAACAGCAAACTGGCTCACAGGAGTAGTGGGTGTGGTTGAGGGTGGGGACATACAAATTTTGGGCCAATAAGATTGCAGGCTAGCCCCGAAACCTCTCCTGGGGAAGAAGAGTCCCCCTGGGGGCGAGTCTGTGAGGGCAGGGAGGGTGTATGTCTGGGGCCGTGGAGAGGTCCATGGGCAAAAGGGGGCTGGAGGGGTCCGAGGGGAGTGGAGGTCAAGGCAGGTGGAGGGAGGGTTGGGAAAGGCCAAGGTCTCACTCTGTCCTAGAAGGACGTCCCAAGGAGAGAGGGCTCTGGTCTGCCAGGAAGGCAAGCATGCACTTCTAAGGTGCTGTGGGTGGTTGGAATAGCAATAGGTGCTAAACAGGGTGGCTTTGTCATATCTACTTGTTAGTAATTTTCCTTGCGTTTTGGTCATTTCTTCTGGCCTTTTGCCTTCTTGGCCTTTTTGTATCTTGTTGCAATGAAGAACACAGCAGAGCAACGGCCCCCAGCAGCTACCATTCTTTTTTCTAACCTTGCAGGATCCTTGGGCAATGGACTTTGTAAAGAGCCTTTCTCAGAGCAAAAGGGAGAAGGACATTCCTGTGTGGATGATGGGTGCAACAGTCACTTAGCAGGAGGCCCTTGGAAGCACACTTTGGGAGACCTAGGACTCATTCCCATTGACATTTAAAGCGGTCTCTGTTTCGGCCTGGCTTTGCCCCACTTCAAAAGGCATGTCAGTCATTTCAACCAATTCCCTATCCAGGGAATGTATGCTCCTATGTTTCCCTATGGGAAAATATTCTCCATCTCTGGCCCTTGTTGGTCCTTTTGGGCTGCAGCGTCACATTAATTGTCCAGATCTCCATTAGG
>NW_024812964.1:0-2544 GCF_019175285.1 Sceloporus undulatus
TGCATGTGGGGGAAGAAGGTTCCAGGAGTAAGGGGCAGCAAGCGAGAAGGGATGAATTCGGGAGGGGGCAGTGGTAGTCCTACACTGTGACAGGAGACCTTGACTACCAGAGCGAAGGGTGCGAGTAGGAATGTAAGGAGAAAGAAGGTCAGATAAGTAAGGAGGGGCCAATCCATGGAGGGCTATAAAACGGTATATATACACCGTTTTATTTGAATAGGATCACTTAAAGTGAATCAGTTGGTAAATGAGAACAAAGAAAAAAAAAGTGATTTGGAATGCGGGATAAGACCAGGGTTATTTTGAATCGATTTAACTGATACCGGTGTATTTTAAACTGTTGTAAATCGCAAGTGGGAACCAGCCCTAAGACAAATAAGTTATACACATATTAAAACAATTCATCATGCAAAATTAAACAATTTAAAAATAATCTGGATAAGACTGCCAGATTCTTGGCTGCGCTGCTTGAGGCTGGTGGGCATTGCTGGGTGAATGATATGTTAGCCACAGGTCATGGTGACGGCTGTTCACTGCCCTCAAGTCGTTATTGACAACTCATGGCAACCCTGGCTGTGGATGAGGCATATCCAAGACCCCCTGTCCTCCTCTGCTTTGCTTAAGTCTTGTAGATTCAGGTTTGTGACCTCCCTAATTGAGTCTATCCCTCTTGTGTGTGGTCTTCCTCTTTCACCTTTTTTCTTTTCTAGCTATCTGTCCCTTCTCATGATGTGGCCTAAATACAGCAGCCCCAATTTGAGAACCCTTGTGACTAACAGTTGGAATTAGGCCAGGAAAAGTGGCTGGCGTGTTTCTTTCGTGCACGAAACACTTATATCACTTTTCTTTAATTGTCAGCCATTCTGACCCAGCGAGACTATTAGTGATCTTAATACAATAGCTGTATGAATTTAAATATCACCTGAATAAGTACCATGTTATTTTCTCTTACTTTTTCCATTGTTCTACTCCTTCTGCCCTCTCCCCCATGCTTTTCATTGAGAGAAGTGGCATGTGTGGAGTAGCACAATTGGTGTGGGGGGTGGATTGGGGGGGGGGGGAGAAAATTCCAAGTAACTGTAGGTGGAAAACACACTGCAAGAAGACACAGCATGTTATTTTCTCCTGTGTGATAGAGAGCTCTTTGCAGGTTTGTTCTTGGCATAGGAGAAAAGTAGTTTAAATTATACGCTACGATAATGGAGGATTTTTTTTTAAAGTTCTGCATGAAGACAGACAGATGGCTTGAACAGCTTCTCTTACAATGTGACACACAGGCAGAGACAGCAAACAGGAGGTTTCTGGAAGAAAGATGTTAGAGCCAGACAGTGCAATAGAACTACGTATTGCAATATTTAGCATGCTTTCCAGTACGTACTGGAAAAATGGGGAACTATAGTATGGTATCTACTGTACAGTTGCTTCTTAGCCATCTTAAATAGGCCAGGGTGTTCCTGAAGTTTTCATCAGTGCATCCATTCTCTACTTAGCAAATTGTACCATCCCATCAACTCAAAACACATCTAAAATTCATACATAGTTACGTAAAATCATTGTTGTGTATTAGTCAAGAGCCATAGTAGCATCAGCTCTTGAGAGAGAGGGAGAGGATTCTGTTTGGATATAGGCTCCCGCAATATTGGCGTAATGTCTTTCATTTCATAGCAGAGTTTTAGTGATAGGTAATACTAACCCTATTCAGGTATTCCCATTCATAAGGTTTATAAATATATACAGGAGGGAATGTGATGTTTGACAGTACATGTCAGCCAGTTATTTCGCCTCTAACATTATTTATGCACTAGAAGGTAATCTGTAAATGGAAGCCTGCTATGTGTGCATAGGTCCCTTTGGCTGCTGCCACACCACAGAATTAATGCAGTTTGACACTGCTTTATCTGTCATGGCTCCTCAGAATACTGAAATCTGTAGTTTGTTGTAGCACCAGAACTCTCTGTCAGAGAAGGCTGAATATCCCACAAAACTACAAATTCCAGAAGTCCATTAGCATTGAGCCATGACAATTAAAGCAGTGTCAAACTGCATTAATTCTGCAGTGCAGATGCAGCCCTAGTGATGTTGAGCTCTGTATGATCCTACATTATGAGAGGAAGTTCCATATGCATATAGAGCAGGTTTGCCACTATGAATTGATCCTGTTTGACCAATGCAGTAGAGAGTAGAAGTGGTGAGGTTGATGCACCTTTCTTCCCCTGAACTATGGAGGGGACGATAACTGAATAGGATTACTGTGCTTTCTTAATGCAGTGCAGTCTGAAGTGTTTAACAGGGTAGGAGGTCTTGCATTTCAGGAAAAAATTAAGATTTTGACATTGAAATTAGCCAGACAGATTTTGTGACCAATCAGTTCAGTAGAGATAATATCTTCTATGTAAAGAATAAAATGAAGACAATACTTCTAAGGTTTTTTTCTGGATGAGTAAAACTTTTCACCTGGTAATTTAGATTAAATACCCCTTTTGACTAGGAATGGGAAGGGTAGCTATGAAAGAACTAGACAAAATCTTAAAGGTTAAAGATATA